>NW_015655597.1:402757-425414 GCF_001515625.1 Sinocyclocheilus rhinocerous | reverse complement strand
ACACACAGGGACGCGCAGCAGCACACAAACATTTTTAAAAATGAAAAATTACATTCCGCCATGTAAATATTGAACCAACCATGGCGCGAGCGTAACTGGCTTTTAAAGGGGATGGGAGATGAGACTCTGATTGGTTTATTGCACGTTACGCCCAAAAAACACCCATTACTCATTAAGAGAATAGGGACAGCCTGTTTAGAACATGCGCCCGTCGATAAACTAGCAAAAGTGGATTCGGACATGCCCTGAGTGCACCTGCACAGTGCGCTTTAGACCATGCGCTTAGATCGTTAAAATAGGGCCCTTAAAGTCTAAAGACTTTCTATGTATCAGTCAGAAAGGACTGCATGGATTTCAGTTGATGATTTGGCTTCATTTTCTGTCTACATTCTGTAGATATATATACTGACCTTTTTTATTTTCCCAAGGTTCAGTTTTATTATTACGTTTTTGATTAAAACTCTACAGTTATTTATACAGTGAATTAATCACAGTATTGATTTAATTTCTTGTAAAGAAAAGGTCAAATAGCCATTTATATGAGAGGACTCACTAGTTCACCATACTCAGTCTCATTCACTTTTATTCTGTTGATCTTTGTGGTCATTCATTCTCAAGAGATCCTTTACCTTGCTGGATGCACTGCCTGGACACAATGAAGGATGTCCTCAGAAATCCTTAGAAAATGTAGGGTCAAGATGTATTATCATGCTTGGCATGGCTTCACAAAATTGCAAAAGTTGTCAAGATCTGTAAGGAAAAGCAAAAAGGCCACCTGTCTTGTGGGCATGTTAAAGCAGAAGTGTCTGTGTCTCTTACAGTTGTAGCTCTTCTTTTTTGCACTTAAAGTCTTTGACAGGTGAGCATGGCATGCACGTATCATTTTATACTGTACTCTGAGGGTTTCGTAACCCTGTCTGACCCTGTTCAAGTGCTTTTATAATGAGCCTTAGACATGGAATAAGAACCCTTTCCTTCTGTTCTCCCCCCAGAATCTTTCCCCAGCTTCCTCTGTCAGGTTTTTCTATTACACTGTAACTATTTTAAATAGGAAATAACTAAGACATTTCCCTTCATCTTCTTGTCCTTATTTGCCTTTCTTTTCTCACTCTTCCTCTTCATATCTCTATATGACATTCATATGCTGTTAAAGGAATAGTTGTGAAAAAATGAAAGTTTGCTTAAAATTTACTCACACAGAGGCCATCCAAGGTGAGTTTGTTTCTTATATCTTATATGTCTCTTATATCACTTGCTCGCCAATGGATCCTCTGCAGTGAATGGGTGCATACAGAATGGGAGTCCACAAACAGCTGATAAAAACATCACAATAATCCTACAAGCAATCCACACAGCTCCAGTTCATCAATTAACTGTATTTTGAAATGAAAAGCTGTGTTTTTGTAATAGACCAATCCAAAGTTTTAACATAATACTGCTTTCTTCTGTGAAAAATCATCTGAATTAGGAGAGAAATATGCACAACAGGAGATGGACTTTTTCACTGGAGGAAGCATTATTACAGATGATGGACTGGTATTTTGGGTAGAAGTGACACTTTTAAGTTAAAATGCTTTAGTGATAGATTTGTTTCTTACAAACATGCAGCTTTTCACTTCACAGTACATTCATTTATGGATATGAGTCATGTTGTGGATTATTGTGATGTATTTATCAGCTGTTTAATCTCTCATTCTGACGGCACCCATTCACTGCAGCCGGTATCACTTGGTGAGCAAGTGATATAATACTAAATTTCTTGAAATCTGTTCTGATGAAGAAACAAACTCATCTACATCTTTGTCATGGCCTACATCATCTATGGCCTAAGGGTGAGTACATTTTTCAGCAAATTTTCAATTTTGGGTGAACTATTATTCCTTTAATGTCAGTGTCAGAGTTCCCATAGTCCTGTAAAACCTGCAATTATCAGGAAATTTTAGACAATCTCCATCATTTAGGTTTCCATCCATTTTTCTAGTTATGCTCAGATCTAAAAGCTTTCATCAGCTATAACAAATGGACAAAGTCATAGAAAAATCATGCAAATGTTTTAGTCAAAAGGTGTGGCAACCCTGGTGCATGATCTTGAATGTGGTAGTGTATGAGCACAGCTGAATGGCAATTTAGATTTTCTTTCTATTCTTACTTCACCTAGACTTTATTCACATCACGTGCATGTATTCACATCCGACTAGATTGCTGTGTGTCTCACTCTATCATGCACACACATACACACAGTACACCATTAATCAAACACAGGCTCATTACTCATTAGGTTCTTATTGTCAGCTTAGTTGTCATATTTTGATATTTAAGAGTTAGAGCTTGCAAAGAAAATGCTATGTACATATTAATATATTATCATTCATTTTATTATTTTTATGCTGTATTGTTGTATTTGTTGACTTGACTGCACAGACACAATTGGAAGAGAACTGAAATGAGCTGGACAATGACATCACTGAATCAACAATGAACTGACTTTAACTGATAAACTGACTGTTTTCTATTGTGCTCTTGCATTATCAGCACACGTATTTCCTGTTTAACACTGTAAAGCTGCTTTGACAATCTGTATTGTATAAAGCGCCATATAAATAAAGGTGACTTGACTTGACTTGACTATCGTAGACCTGTAATTAATGTTCTTGCTCAGTGGTCAGCATTTTCGTATTTAGCTTTGTTTGAAACCACATCAGTATTCTGCATAATTATCTCTTGATAATGCTTTAAATATGCAGATATGCACTATATAAAGGCAAAAAAAAAAAAAGAAAGAGGATCTTTTACTATGACCAAAGGCATTACTAAAAAATTACCTTTTGTAAGAGGATTATATAGTGAAGTTCACACATTAATTAGAGATTTTAAAAATATGCATGCTACACACAGGTTGGTTTCTATATATTCTATATATGTGTACATATGTGAACACAAAAATGCCATTTATAGCAGCTGACATTGTACGTTATTTCACAACATATTTGTCTACAGAGCAGCAATTTGACCTTGAATGTGCTTCGTCTCTGGTTGAATTATAGTGGCTGGGGATAAAAGTCTAAAGAAAAGAGAAGGAAGCTCAGAGAAGAAAGGTTGGGCTCAGGTAGGTTAGGATAACTGTGTTTATCATTTCATAGACTGTAGCTTTATCCTCTGAATAAAGCTAAGAAAAGGGAATAGCTGAAAATAGTAAAGTCAATGTCGGCAGGCTGAAACCTTTTTTAGGTTTCTTCATCCAGAGTCTTAGGGCTGGGAGGGGGAAAGACACTGACTGAACGTTAAAATGGTCTGGATGTCTAAAAAGCTGTAGGCGATGAGGGGAAAATGTGTGCCTCATTGAAGCTGTTCACCACTCATGACTTTTATACAACCATTTATTATTCTTTTAAAGGTGAGTCTCATGAAACTTGGCAAGAATATGTCAAGATCACATTTCACAAAAGAAAAAAATAAGAATATTGTGCATAAAGAAAATGAATTTTTGTTTTTGCAGCATAAATATACATTTTTATTAAGGAAATTATATTACACATATTCCCCAAAATTATCATTACCATAAGACAAATGCAAATGTTATTCTCATTGCAGCATATTTATTGTATTTTACAGTAGTTATAGATCTTGTAAGTTTTATGCTGATTTGAAATCAAATTAATTGTATTAGTATTAATATTATTTAATTAAAAGGTAATATTTAATACTGTATATATATAAATAAATGTTTTCTATGTACTTTAGTACAAGAATCACTATTAAGAAAATCACTATTAAGAAAAACAAAAAGCCTCATTCATTATGGTAATGTGTTAAGGTGCTTTTAGTTGTCATGAAAATAATCTTGTGATGCAAGAAATCTTATTGATCCTAAAAATAGACTTAATTAATGTGAAATACATTTTTACATTTTGGGGTAAAATGTGAGGTAGACGTGTTTTTTTTTTTTTTGTTTGTTTGTTTTTTTGGGGGGAGATTGAACTTTCCACTTCCTAACATTTTCATTATTCTACCTGGGAAATCCTCAAAATTGCACTTCAATTTACAGGCATGCATCTATAGCAAATTTGTCTGTATGCGGATCTTTGCCACCAGTAACACGGAATGAAGGGCTGTCTGGACTAATCAGATGGCTCAGTCAACTGATTCTACATTGGCTGTAAACAGTGACTGTTTAACATGAGAAATTGAGTAAGTGGATTGGTTGACATAACAGAACTTTTAACGCAGCAGACCATGCATGAGGTTAATCTGAGAGGGCAGAGGCTAGAAGAGAGCACATTGTTTTACGGAGCGATGTGTTTTCTGTTGTCACAGTATAATCAAAGGCTTCACACTCCCTGGGGATCCTGCTTTTGAAGCTGATGTGATTCATTCTTTTTCTTTTCACTCTGTAGCATTTGCTCTCTGGTTCTCAGCTTGTCGTTCACATGAGTTTACCCCAATTCAATTTAAAAGGCATAAAACAGGCTTGGAAGGGCAAAGGCAGGAAGCGAGGGCATCAAAAGTGACAGGTATACTACAAAAAGGGGCTTTTAAGGCATAGTCAACATAAATGTACTTACAAGAATCATAAACACATGCCAAAAGGATTTTCATGTACAACTGAAATAGTTTTTGTGACAACAGAAAACTTTAACATACAAACTAAAAATAAGGGTAGGGTCAATGTACAGTACCGTTCAAAAACATGTTTTAATGTTTTTTTTAGTGGTTTTGAAACCTTTAATGCTTACCAAAACTGCATTCATTTAATGAAAATTATAATAAAATAGTAATACTGAGAAATATTATTACAATTTAAAAGAACTGTTTTTGATTTTAATATATTGTAAAATGTATTTTATTCCAGTGAAACAATGTTGTGCTTCTTTATATTTTAGTTCAAACTGATATATCTTGTCATGGCCACAGTGTAAAATTCAAGAATTTGACTGAAAAACGCTGGAAAAAGTGGCTTGTAAACCTGCATCTGCGGTCGGGAGGAGCGAAGCTGGATAATGCTCGTGTGTGCAAATGGTTATAATAAGATAATATATTAAAATATTAATAAAGAAATAAAATCAGGAAGGGGGCCAACACTTTTTCACACCACTGTATATATATATATATATATATATATACATTTTATTTCGCATAATACAAACCTTTAACCCTGCTCCTGGGAACCCACTGTCCTGCAGAGTTTAGCTCCAACCTTAATCAAACACACCTGAACCAGCTAATCAAGCACTTCAGGGATCACTTGAAAAATCACAGGCCAGGTGAGCTGAAGCAGGTTCGAAATAAACTTTGCAGAACAGAGGGGCACCAGAAGCAGGGTTGAAGACCTAAGTAATACATTTTTCGATTTTGCCACAGTAGGCATAACAAACTGTGCTATCATATAGGCATCAATCTGTGCTAGTAGAAATGAGATTATTAACAAGCCCTCTTTCTCTTGCTCTGTTTTGCACAGGGAATGTGTTTGTTGTCAGTTTGGCCTTTGCTGACCTGGTGGTGACTTTCTATCCCTACCCGGTGGTGTTGTATGCAATCTTCCATGACGGCTGGTCTCTGGGGGCAACCCAGTGTAAAGTCAGCGGATTCCTAATGGGCCTGAGTGTGATCGGCTCTGTTTTCAACATCACTGGCATCGCCATCAACCGTTACTGCTACATCTGTCACAGTTTTGCCTATGGACGTCTCTACAGCTTCCGTAACACGCTGCTGTTAGTGGCCCTGATCTGGGCACTCACTGTGCTGGCCATTCTTCCCAACTTCTTTGTGGGTTCGCTGAGTTACGACCCCCGCGTTTACTCCTGCACCTTCACGCAGACTGCTAGCAGCTCCTACACTGTGGTGGTGGTGGTGGTTCACTTCCTGGTGCCCATCGCGGTGGTGACCTTCTGCTACCTGAGGATTTGGGTTCTGGTGATACAGGTGAGGCGGAAGGTGAAGAGCGAAGAACGCTCAAGGGTGAGACCCAGCGACCTGCGCAACTTTGTCACCATGTTCGTGGTGTTCGTTTTATTTGCAATCTGCTGGGCTCCGCTCAATCTAATCGGTCTTGCTGTGGCCATCGACCCAGAGGTCATGGCTCCACGTATTCCAGAGTGGCTCTTTGTGGTCAGCTACTTTATGGCCTATTTCAACAGTTGCCTCAATGCTATCATTTACGGACTCCTCAATCGGAATTTCCGAAAGGAGTACGTGCGGATCATGACGTCGGTGTGGATTCCTCGGAGGTTTGTAACTGAGACCTCCAGGGCCGCCACAGATGGGATGAGGAGCAAACCCTCACCGGCCATTAATAACAATGAGTGACTTTTGTTTTTAGCCAATCACTGTTCAGAGAGGAACATTATGGATGCATGAAGCAAATTTCCATGCTTTGAACTGTGAACACAGTTTTTTAATGCTACAGAACCATTATGCACAACTCAGGGTGCTTGTTTTATTTTCAACCTAGGCAAATTGGAAATATGTGACTGCCTAAATTTCTGTAAAACCTGAAATGTGTTGTTACATTTCACTGAACTTTTCAGATGACACCTCTACAAGCAGCGCTATAAGCCATTTCAGTTTTTTTCTGCATTGGAGATGCAGGTTTATCAAACAGTACAGCGCCATGAAAATAACATTCCTGTGGGTACAAAATAGCTGCAAAATTATATTTTAAACCCCAGTTTCTGGCGTGTTTAATTTTCTCTGAAACAGTTGAACATGAACATGCTAATGCTTTTTTACGCTGTTTGTAACTCAGCAATTCAGAAATGAAATGTCGGGTGAGTGGCACAAAAATGTGAATGCTCCATTGTGTTTGAAATGTATGTACCACCTACACTAAACCCTACCGAAAAGCGAATGTAAGATAAAAACACATTTGCTGAAGCAACCATGCCATTTTAGCTTCAAGGCTTAACAAGGGTTTGAGCTCTTTTGTGGAGTGTCATGACTTGTGTTTTACAGGACTCATACCAGAGTGCTCCGCATCGCAAATGTACCAGCTGTACCAGGTGAGCTACCAAGCAAGTTTACCATGTCAGAAAAGCCATTTAAATGGAGCGAATTATGTGATGCAAACATTAAAACGTATTAGTTTACAAATCATGCACTATGGTAAAAGTGTTTTGAGGTCATAACATAGTATTATGGATATGGAAGGAACCGTGCAGAAATGAGTCTTTATTCATCAATCTGCTCCATAATCATAATTTGTGTGAAAGGGAAAGAAAGTTATTGGTGTTTTACTGTCTCTAGTGTCCATTTCACCTGAAAACTACAGTGAACTGTATTATGTATAGGTACATTTTTACAGTTTTGCAGAAATGTAGGCAGTCACATATTTCCAATAAGCATTGGTTGTTAATTTTTGATGTTGTGATCCATTTCTGTCATTATTAAGAAATATTTAACTCGCAGTTTATATTGAAAATTAAAGTTTTAAATCCATTTATTTAGCGTCTGTTTATGATCTATGACTATTTATTGAAGACATTTTGTGGGTCTGTTGTATATATGTTGTATGCATCATATATTTTAGTCATTTTCATTTTCGAACTTCTGCCTTACTCTTACAACTTTAACTTGAAATATGAAAAAATCCATATATTTATTCAAGGTGCCAAACGTTAATGCATTGACAGTAAGTATCTGATATACCTAATCAGTTTGTCAGATCAAACCAAATGGGATTCTGAAAGCATCCTAATTTAAATGCAACGTCAACAGAGCTTTAATGAGCGAAGAGCTTCCAGCACAGCGAGATAAAGCACAAACTTAAAAAAATTTAGCAGTTTCAAAGTGAACGGCGACAGCGTGTGGTCAGTCAGTCATCAGTTTCAATCGGTGTTCACCTCTTATCTTTCAAATATTAAATGTCATTCATGACTTTGGGGTTATTACTTTGCCAGGAAATGTGCATGACTCTGAAACCATATATTTTCTTCAACAAATGATCTGTGAGTAAAACGCAGAAGGAATTTTGATTAAGATGAAGGTTACTGGCAAAAGGGGAAAATATTAAGAGACCTGGTTCGAATGTAATATTGTCTGTGCTTGTCTTCACTTAATTTGACAATGTGTGATTTAATCCTCCTGCCATAATGACACGTTCCATGCAGTGTGATTGTACTGTGTGAGAACATGCTTCACCATTGACCTGAATAAAAGAAAGGAACCAAACTGATGAAAGCCAAGTCTATTGGTGATTGTGCAACCTCTCTCTGGTATGAATGGGCTGCAGAGGGATTACATGGGGAGATTGGGATGAGCTTGCTCCTTATGGCCACATCTGCGCAGGGAATTATGGGGGATGTGTGACTGGTGTCCCAGCAGATGGTGGACTGAGGTGGTTGATAACATAAACACTTGGCCAAGTTGTGAGCAATCCTGTTGTCGATTTGCTGAATGCATTATCCAGAAGGGTTGCAGGGAGGGAGTCTGGTTGAAAACTGTAGCAGAAACGTAATGGGAGTTGTACCAGACAAGGCTTTAGAATATAGAATATTATTCGTGAGGAAAATAAATATGTCATCAGCAATTTCAGGCTACTTTGCGACAACATAGTCATGATTTAATGTAGTTCACTCACAATCAAGCAAGTTACCTACACCGCTCTCTACTAACATATATAGTAGAGGCTAACTATTTTGAAAGTTACTTAAGGGGGCAATATCTACTTGGGTTGACTTAAATACATACTAATCTAATTATATAAATAATAATTCAGAGGAATATTTCTCAGGCACAAAAACAAATAGTTGTTAAATGAATAACCAATCTTAATTAGAGTGACCGCATCAAACCGCCACAAAAAAATGGGTGTCAACTCTAAATTTATTAAAACCCATGATATACTATAGGAAATGAATACTTTCTATTTCAAATAAATGCTGTTATTTTGAACATTCTATAAATTTTTATTCAATTGCATAACATTTTAAAAATATCAAGCAGCACATCTGTTTTCAACATTGATGATAATAATAAATTAATAAAAAATAGCATATTAGAATGATTTCTGAAAGAGTAATGGCTGCTGAAAATTCAGCTTTGCCATCGGGAATAAATTAAATTTTAACACACTAAAATAGAAAACTATATTTTTCACAATATTACTGTTTTAATGTACTTTTTAGCAAATAAACGCAGCCTTGGTGAGCATAAGAGATTTATTTGATAAACATTACAATATCTTAATGACTAAACTTTTGAGCGGTATTGTACTATACAGTATATAATATGTAGCATTTAGATGCATTATATGACTACTTGTTGAGGGGAAAAAAAGCTTGTCATTGAAAAGTGGAGAAAGATTGCAGAGAGACAAAAAATATACACACACACACACACACACACACACACACTGAATTAAAAAAATTACTGTTTTAATGTACTTTTTAGCAAATAAACGCAGCCTTGGTGAGCATAAGAGATTTATTTGATAAACATTACAATATCTTAATGACTAAACTTTTGAGCGGTATTGTACTATACAGTATATAATATGTAGCATTTAGATGCATTATATGACTACTTGTTGAGGGGGAAAAAAGCTTGTCATTGAAAAGTGGAGAAAGATTGCAGAGAGACAAAAAATACACACACACACACACACACACACACACACACACTGAATTAAAAAAAGATAACAATAAAACTGTTCTGTACCAAAAAAATACTCATGGTAATCTGGTGTGTTGATTCATAAATCATGAATCAATACACAGATACAAAGCTTTGAGTCCTTTAATAGTATAATGGCAACCCTGTGCTGCTTTTACTTTTTTGTGCACTTTCACCTTCCACTTTGGTTTATCACATGTATTATATAATATTCAGTAAAATCAGATCATGGATCTTGGACACAACAACAGTTTACAATTATAGCAGATTTTGCACAGATAAAAGGGATTTGTTGTGTTGAATGCAATATACAGACAGCTATTCTGCCAAAATAAAAAAAAATAAAAAATCATAATTAAAGTAAATATTGTAACAAGTAATTTTTAACTTCATTAAACCATATAGCACAGCATGAAGTGAGAGAACTAAATGGTTCCCTCAGCAGATGAAACTGCCCTGTGGGAAAATGATCATACCACAAGCCCTTCTAATTTACCTTTGCTCTCGCTTTCATTTCTCAAACACGTGTACAAACACTTACCCACACTGATACAGAAACCTTATTTAAAAACATTTATGCAGCACACTTAAAGGCCCCCGAGACAAACATTTGCAATGCACACATATGCTTACTTAAAGAAACACTTTGCATATAAATCAATGAACGTACACACAAAGAGTGCGTACATGCAAACTTCTAAAATGCATGGGATTGTGCAATAGCGATCGCAGGTTCAATCATGGGTCGTTGAGTTATTGAGATCTTTCTGAGCTCAATCATTATTGTATCTCTGAGAAAAGCCCTCGACCCCTTTGAATGCTCCCTGTGTGCTGTAAACTGAATTAAATTGATTCTTTATGGAAGAGGTTAATACACGTTTTTTTTGTATGCAACACATTGTTTACACTGTATTATTCAGTACTCATTACTTTCGTAACACACTTGCAAATTTACAATTTTTCATTCAACAGTCACTTTCATTAAAACAATATAAGTGTACTTCACTTACATACACATAAACCTGCTTGCATACACTTGAAAACATTTTGAAAAAATTGTGAAAGCTATAGTTAAATGTGACATTATACTTAAAAATAGCAAAAAAAAAATAAAAATGTGACACTCATCTAAACACTAAAGCATTTTTGTTCCTCATTAACATTTCAATACCCATTTTCCCCCCTCCATTTTTACAAAGCCAGAAAAAATATTTTGTAGCATTATAAAAGACGCAATCATTTATAAACATCTCTAAATGTTTATAACATTTACATCTATAAATGATTGATCAATTTAATGCATCCTTGCTGAATAAAAGTATTTATAAAATAAAAAAAATAAAAAAAACTTACTGACACCAAAAATCCAACTTCCATTTTGTCAGACAAACTCTATTTTAAAGGTTGATTGAACTATTGAATGTAGAAAAAGTTGACAATGCTTAAAAAAAACTTTTTGTAGGCCATTTAGTATGAACACCTTATAAATATTAAACAGCAAGAACTTGTCAAGTTTGGTGGTGAGGGTCTAACTAACAGGCTGATGATGCAATTGAATAATTTGTTTTTGTCACCAAAAGTCACCATTAGTGAGTAGTGTTCTCTTCTTTCTTCCAATTCTATTTGTATAACAAAGTTGTTTTGAAATGGTTCTATTTAACCTTTTCAGTGTGATCAACAAACTGACTCACAAGTTAGAATCAAACTAAGAAAGTTCTGCATCACAATTAATGTTAATATTAATACACAGCTTAACTTAAAAATCAAAGCTTTTTGAACTTGCATCATGTGAAAAAAAACATTATTTTTGAGTTTATAGAACTTGTTTAATTTTAAGTCTTTGTATCACACGTCCTTGTCACAAGCAAAAATGAAAAAAAGAGCGAGTCATTAGCAATCACCATTGCATCCTTGTGCTGACACTAAACCCCAGGTCGCTACAGAAAGACTGCCCATGTAATGAGCAGTGTTGGGCAAGTTACTTCCAAAATGTAATACATTATATATTACTAGTTACTGTCTTTTGAAAGTAATTAGTTACATTACAATATTACTGTCTCTGAATTGTAATGCATATAGACTATGATTTAACAAAAACAGATTTTGTTATTTTTAGTTAAACGTAATTTTTGTTGCTTGTCTGCGCTCGTCCGCCGTCTTTTTCTCTTCTCCGACCCCGCAGCTCTCTCTCCGATAGCTTAGTGTTAGTGGCACCAGTCTAGGTGTTTCCAGGTTTTACTCGTGCTATTTCTCCATGTTGGGAGTTTGGTTTCGCACATATTGCACCATGCATTCTTATCCTTTTCTCCGATGAACTGAAAATAACAGGAGTGTGTCCATCTCACAAATGTAGAATCCGTCTCTGCAGTCATCTCAACCATTTAATTCCAGCATCAGGAAATAGACAAACTATTTTACCCGCGGGATTTTTTTCTCTGGTGCTGTTTTGCGGTGTTGGTAAATTCACCACTTAATTTTGAGTTAAAATATGTTGTTGTAACTTGCGTTACTGAGATTGTAACGAGTAATAATATTACCCAAATTTGATTAGTAATGCGTTATATTACTGCGTTACAGCAAAAAGTAATATACTACTGTAATATTATTACTTTTGTAATGCGTTACTCCCAACACTGGTAATGAGTGTGTCACTTTGGATTAAAGCATCTAGAAAACAACTGCTTACAAAAAGATTTTATGTTGCCTCAGGGTGACGCTATGCAGTACAGGGTTAAACAAACACAAACAGACACACTGTCCCACACGGCGCATGGAAGGGAGTGTCAGAAATGACAGGGATCAGCAACTGCTTACGACACATCATGACATCCGTTAGCTCTCGCTCTCAAACTTTAGGTGTTGCATTTCATGACCTTGTCTTTCCAAAATCACAAAGGATGTTTTTGGGCTTGTGAAAATGCGATATTGAATCGCCAACCCGCAGACAGTAAAAACATTGTTTGGCCACAGACAGGCACTGATGTAAACCGGCTTCTCATGAAATGTCACATGCATGCATGAATAAGCAAAACACTCAAGCACACACACACACACACACGAATCGCCCTGGGCTCCAGCACCATTGCCGTCAAATGTTGATCTGAATCTTGCACGACATGATAAAAGCTTCCTCCTCAGCTTCTATACAAAGACATTTCTTGCTGAAGAATAATGTTGCACTCATGCTTCTTCACCTTAATGACTAAAAAGAGTACTTCATGCCAAAGTTTTGGACGTGGCACGCAGAGCTGCTGTTTGCTCTTAATGAGAGTGCTGGAGAATATTTCAGTGATCTCACGGAGCAGATCATGAGGATGTGCTTTAATTCAGCTATCTGGCTAGGTTGTAGCTCCAAATCCCACGAGGGGTGATCCATTAGTTCCCACTATTGTGTCATTAAAAAAAGACACTTAACCTGACAAGTGAATTGTAAGTTGCTTTGGATAAAAGCGTGAATGTCTGCCTACTTATTGCAGCTGTGTCAGCTGTATGTGAGTCTATATGCGTTTTCAACACTTCTCTTCATTTCTGGATTATTTATATACTATTATACTAGCTAATATTTTGTATTAACCTTTATTTTTATTAGTTTATTAGCTTTTATTATTGTATTTTTTAAATTTGTTTTTATTGTAATTTTAGTTTAAGTTTTATTAATTATGTTGTGTGCTTTTGTCAGTTTTATTATAATAATAAATATTTCTATTTTGTTTTAACTTATTTTTATTTTTGTTCTAATTTTAGTCGTTTTAGAACCTCATCTTAAACTTATTTTATTTCAGTTAGTTGCCAGGCAACATTTCTAATTTCCATTCAAGTTTTTAACGTTTACATTTTTCATCTAATATTTTCATCTAATAATAAGTTATTTCAGCTTTATTTCAATGAACAAAACATATTTTAATAGGTTTAGTTTACAATAACAATTCTCTTTAGCTTCTTGCGAGCAAGTTGTTTTTCATCTAATATTTATATTTTATATTCTTTCAGCTTTATTTCAAGTAACAAACACTTTAATAGCTTTAGTTTACAATAACAAGATTTCTCTTTAGTTTCTAGTGTGCAAGACTGTGTCCTAAATAGGCTCAAATTTCCACAAGCAAGAAATGTTCATTCAGAAGATATTTTGATGTTTGATGTACATTTATTGAAGAGTATGATTTTGAGATTTCACTGTGAGCATTAAAAGGATAGATCACCCAAAAATGAAAAATTCTGTCATCATTTACTCATCTTTTAAAAAACTGTATGACTTCCTTTCCTCTGTGGAACTTACAAGATATTTTGAGAAATGTCTCAGTGTCAGTTTATTTTTTATTTATTTATTTATTTTAACAATGGAATCACCAAAATTGCCAGGTTACCAACATTCTTCAAAATATCTTCTTTTGTGTTCAACAGAAGAAAGAAACTCATTCTGGTTTGGAATGACATGGGGTGAGTAATTCATGACAGAATTTAAATTTTTGGGTGAAATATCCCTTTAAGTTGCAATGTCAAATTGAATAAACACATTAACAGTACTAAATTATAAAGTATTATAATATTATGCATTAACATTTTTTGATAGTGATACTAGTCCGAATACCTTCTGGGTCCACTGTGTGTTTGTGCACATTGGCATGTGTGTATTTACTGTATGTGCAAACTCACAAACTAATCAAGTGAAAAAGTGTGAAACCGTGGCCTGAAATCATAAACCTCAAGTCCTCCAGTGACTTTAAATCCTCTCGCAAACCGTGACCTCTCAAACCCAAACAAAAACCCAGAGCTCTAACATGCCCGGAAGTCACAATGCCCATAAGTGCACATGCAAAACCACAGGTACACCAGCACGCCATCTGCACCGTAATAAAATAATAAGCACACACTTCTGAATTCAGCTGGGTTCATCTGGAGGGAAGAAGCTGCTTGTAATGACAGAGCATTGTTCTGGTGGCATGGCAGGTTCCTGAAAGGCAGATATCCTGAAGGACAGAGTAAATTACTGTGTATCTGTGCAGCCTGCCAAATGTCAGCTCAGCTCGTTGCCGATGACCTTGGAATACTATTGTTGTTCCTTTGACCAGGCTTGAGTAATTGCACTCAAAGCTTGTAAGGAAGGACAGTGTGATGGGAGGGGGACTTTTGAAGACCAAAAATATAAATCAGTTTCAAT
Source organism: Sinocyclocheilus rhinocerous (assembly GCF_001515625.1). Taxonomy (NCBI): domain Eukaryota; kingdom Metazoa; phylum Chordata; class Actinopteri; order Cypriniformes; family Cyprinidae; genus Sinocyclocheilus; species Sinocyclocheilus rhinocerous. The sequence goes on along the minus strand of NW_015655597.1, from coordinate 410,650 downwards.
CAAGATGTGCAGAGTTGAGTGCAGGTCAGAGACGGAGAGATGTAAGCACATAGTGTATATATTTGTTTTCATTACAGTGTTGTTATGGTTAACAAAAAGTAAAATAATAAATAAATAAATAAATACAACATTTTACTTAACTAAAATATAAATATAACTGGAAAAACTAAAACTAACTAAAATAAAATAAATCAATAATACATTAATTTTAGTGTTTGTAATTTGTTACATGGTATATCGAATTTAACAGCATTGAACATATTTACATTATATGTTAAAGCATTAACCCTAAAACATTAAAACTATAATAAATATTAAATAAAGTGAAACTAGAAAATGCTGAAAAATACAAACAATAAATTAAATTGAAAGGACAAATTTAAATAAAATAAAAATAAAACAAATAATAAAACAAATAATGTTTTATTTACAGAGAGCTTTTCAAGGTACTCAAGGTAAAAATTCTGAGATAAAAACCTTTAAAAAGTATTAAAAATTCTAATAACCCAGGTTCAAGACTCAAATGACTTGAGTTCTCAGCAGTGTTTCTATTAAGTATCAGCTTTGTCTCATTTTTTTCTCCTAAGTTCCTTCAAAAATAGGCGTGATTGAGAATGTTTTAAGATGCATTAAGAGATTATAATTTTTTTGCATAAAAGACATTAAACTTAAATCTGCTAAGCCTGTAAGGAGAGATGGACCAATGAAACAGAGCAGGCATTACAAGCCTGTTTCGACTGCACTGATTGGAGTGTTTTTGAAGCTGCTGCCACTCATCTAGATGAGCTCACAGATTCTGTAACATCGTATATCAGTTTCTGTGAGGATACATGCATTCCTTTCAGGACTTCTTAACATACAACAATGATGAGCCATGGTTCACAGCAAAACTCAGACATCATCGTCAGGCCAAAGAGGATGCCTACAGGAGTGGGGACAGAATCTTGTACAATCAGGCCAGGAACACACTGACAAAGGAGATCAGAGTGGCTAAGAGGAGCTACTCTAAAAAGCTGGAAAACCAGTTTTCAGCAAATGACCGTGCTTCAGTGTGGAAAGGTCTGAAAGACATTACAAACTACAAGACGCCATTCCCCAGCACTGAGGCGAATCAACAACTTGCTAAAGACCTGAATGAGTTTTATGGTAGATTTGAAACTCACGGTCTCACACCCCACAACCGTTCTGACCATCTCTCTACACAACCATTAACACTTCCAGCAACCCTTTAGGATACAGAAGAAAAGGAAAGCTCCAGGCCCAGGCAGTGTCTCACCAGCCTGTCTGAAAACCTGTGCTGACCAGCTGGCGTCCAACTTTTCACAGATCTTTAACAGATCACTGGAGCTGTGCAAAGTCCCTGCCTGCTTCAAATGCTCCACCATCATCCCCATTCCAAAGAAACCCAAAATCACAGGACTTAATGATTACAGAGCTGTTGCCCTGACATCTGTGGTAATGAAGTCGTTTGAGAGACTGGTGTTGGCTAATCTGAAGGACATCACTGGACCGCCTGCAGTTTGCTTACCGAGCAAACAGGTTTGTGGATGATGCGGTGAACATGGGACTGCACTTCATTCTGCAGCATCTGGACAAATCGGGGACTTATGTGAGGATCCTGTTTGTGGACTTCAGTTCGGCCTTCAACACCATCATCCCAACACTCCTCCAGACCAAACTAACCCAGCTCTCTGTTCCTAGATCTATCTGTCAGTGGATCACCAGCTTTCTGACAGACAGGCAACAGCTAGTGAGACTGGGGAAACTCATGTCAGACAGCCGCAAAGTTTGCAGACGACACTACAGTCATCGGCCTCATCCAGGATGGTGAGGAGTCTCATCTGGACAAAACAGGGACTTATGTGAGGATCCTGTTTGTGGACTTTAGCTTCGCTTTCAACACCATCATTCCAACGCTCCTCCAGACCAAACTAACCCAGCTCTCTGTTCCTAGATCTATCTGTCAGTGGATCACCAGCTTTCTGACAGACAGGCAACAGCTAGTGAGACTGGGGAAACTCATGTCAGACAGCCGCAAAGTTTGCAGACGACACTACAGTCATCGGCCTCATCCAGGATGGTGAGGAGTCTGCTTACACACAAGAGGTTGAGCAGCTGGCTGTCTGGTGCAGTCTTAACAACCTGGAGCTTAACACATTAAAAACAGTGGAGATGATCGTGGACTTCAGGAGAAACCCCCCAGCATCATGAACAGTACTGTGGCTGCAGTATGTAGAGTCATTCAGGTTCCTGGGCACCATCATCTTGCAGGACCTGAAGTGGGACAATCACATTGACTCCATTGTTAAAAAGGCCCAACAGAGATTGCACTTCCTTCGCCAGCTGAGGAAGTTCAACCTGCCATGAGAGCTGCTCACACTGCTTTACTCAGCCATCATTGAGTCTGTCCTGTGCACTTCAATAACTGTCTGGTTACAAAATCTACAAAATCAGATATTAGAAGACTAATCTTCTTCTTGAACTTTTGCTGTCTGGTCAGCGAACACCGGGACAGCCAGGCACAAAAATGTTTCTTTCCCCAGGCAATCTATCTTATGAACAGTTAAATGCTCTCCCCATTGTGCAATAAAAATATGTGCAATAACACATATTTGTAATGTCTTTGATTACTTAATTTTAGGGAATTAATTATTATTAATTCATTCAGGTTTTGAAAGGACTCGGATCTGAAAATTTGAAGTCCACCTGATTAGAACTGATTTCAAATTTCAATAGTTTACACCTTATCAACGGTCGTCCAGCGAGCCGTTAATGTCCGTGTATCTTAATCTGACTGTGTATTTTCCTTGGCCACAGGTTAAAAGTTCTTTGATAAGTAAGCTACGAGCTAGGTAACGTGATCTTTGGCATCTTTCATTTGACCTGAAAATTATATGACACCAGACAATGATTCTTTATAAATGAAAACGAATTTATTGGCTATTCTAGATTACATTAAAACTAAGCTAAAACACACATACACACACACACACATATACAGCTCAGAAGAATGAAGGAATGAGTTAACGGAGTTGCATGAAGTTTTCTTGGTTCTAACACTCGTTTCCACGAGTGGTTTTAAATTCAGCCTGAGAGAATTCACAAAGCAGATATTTTCTTATCTTTACTGCTTAACTCAATTCACCAGTTCAGCACCCATTTCAGCAGCTGTAAGATTTGTTTGTACTTGCGTTTTGCTGAAATCTGAGAAGCTGAGAGGTTTCTCGTGGCTACTGGTGGGGATTCCGTTGCTGATTGGCTGTTGATCTGGCGCCGGAATCGAGGACAACCAGGCACAAGAAAAGTTTCTTCCCTCAGGCAATCTACCTCATGAACATTTAAATGCTCTCCCCATTGTGCAATAATATTTATATTTATTTGATACCACCCTACATCTTAATCCATCCCTACATCTTATTCTATTCTATTACATCTATAGCACACATTTACATGCAATCTTTGTCTATTTTTGTTTATTTATATATACATATGTGTATTTTATTCATATATCTTTATTTTTTATTATCTGTGTTTAACAAATTCCCTATGTGTGCAAACATACTTGGCAATAAAGCTCTTTCTGACTGACTCTGACTTCTACAGCGTTTAATTTGCTTTTTGAAATGGTCTTAGAAATGTTTCGGTTCACATTGATATCTCTGACTTTTAATGGTGCAAAATTGAAGTCAGTTTGAGACATTCGAGATCTCACATGAAACTAAACAGGCACGTGTGAGATTAATGAAGTCTGTTTTTCTTTAAAAGTTTCCATTTGCTCTCAATTAGTCTTTATGCAGTCTGAAAAAATGAACATGAAATCAGTGTCCTTTCTGCGTCCTATATCCTCTGGAAAGGGTTGTAGAGCCCAATTTTGAGCCAGCTTCTGTCAATAAAAAGAGTACTATGGCGGTACCATGCTGATGGTTTTAAATACTTTAAATACACTATAGTTTTGATATACTATAAGATGACAGTTTTAAAGTACTATGGTATTTACAGGATACTCCATGGTACAAAGGAAACATAGTAGGCTACTAACACGGTACATCCAACATATATTTTCATGAGTTAGTATCCTTACTGTTCCTGCCTCTGTGCATTCCTCACAAGCTATTTATTAAAAACACACAATAAAAATGTCTCGGTGATGCCCGTGTGCAGAGATCGCCCTGTCATGCCCTCATGACATACTGCAACGGACACACATATCTCACAGTCACTTTCTCCCTCTCCTCTCGCTTTCTCCCACTCTAAGCAAAGAGAAAGCGCAAAGCCATTACGTGATGCAAAGACCTTGGAATAGGAATGAGAGACTTCTTTAAACCACGTTTATCTGAGATGGGCCATGATTGGAGGTCAGACAGAGGCTACGACAGAATCAAAACGGTGAAGATGATGGTCCTATTCTCGTTCATCATACTCAAATGGCCCTGGAAGCCTCTGGCAGCTCAGAGTCTATCTCCTGTCAGGTTAATGACAGAGCGAGCGCTTGCCGAATTGAAGGACACTGAATGCTGTTACCTGTGTTTTTTGAACACCTGTTCTTTCATCTAAATCCTAAATCATCTCTGTAATGCACATGTTTGACAGCGTGAAACAAACGTGAGAATTACACTCAGGTTGGGAGGGAACTCTGTGAAATAAGCACTTAAACCACAGGCGTTGTGCTTCTCAGCCAATTTGACTAATTTTAAGCTAATTTAGCATGAATTAGCTGCATTAGCACGTCAGTCCCATCAAGAACCAAGAACCAATTTACAGAGATGAGCCAGACTTCTCATTACTAATGAATCTCTAAAACATCAGAGAGCGTGATGATGCTATTTGTAAATTTGTGGAAGTAGAATTGGCAAAATATTTTAGGCTAGAGTTCTGTAAACACTAGCTAAATGGAACAGAGCAAAGCAGACGCTTTTTTTAGACAAGTTGTATGCCAAGGTTCCTGAATCATTTTAGCGCTGGCTTCAGTTTCAGTTTGTACATTTGAAAAAGAGCAAAACTAAGTTTTGTCTCAATGGTGCAAAAAATAACAAGAAGTAACAATAAAAAACAACTTTTTAGTGAATAAAAATAGAGTAAAAACAACAATATTGTGAAATTATTTAATGTAATTTATTCATGCAGCGATAGATAGATAGATAGATAGATAGATAGATAGAAAATCCTTACGGAGAGAAAAAGAATAAGAATAACAAAGACTTTCAGAACCAAGGCCACTGAAAAAAATGTGTAGACACTGTGGCACTTTGTTGCAATCAATAGCGTCTGATTTGTGCACCTCTAATGTAGCTGTTCTGCAGACTTTAACTTGCACAAGTCAATTAAACTATGTTATGCCAAATGCTTCTAAGTCTCAACCTAATTGTTATCCATGCACTTCTTCATCTTGTCCTCCAGCATAACAGCATAATTGTGAGAATGCATATATTCAAGAATCACACATTGCCTACATGAGGTTTGAAACTGTACAAAATTAAATGCCACGAGGAAGACAAAAAGGAAAAAGAGGCTTCCTAAGGTCACTCAGACTTTTTTTGGTCCCTGTCCAAATGGTGATTTGAGTCAGTTGTCCTTCTGCCAGAATCGTCCCAGCTGGGAAGTCATGAGGTCCACTTACACACCAATGAAGCCCATTCTCTAATCCCATCTTGGGGGCTGATGTCTTGCTAACAAAGGATCACTTGTCCTCATTGAGGTGCATTTAAAGGCAATGTGTTTGCTCAGACGTGCGCTCGCATGGATGCACACAAATACGCTGCGACAGACTCGTTTTATAAATACTAAATGATGCCTCCACCTTAGCTGGTCGGTTCTGTCAGATGCTGTGTTTGTCTGGGTGTGTGCTTGTGTCCTCTGTGTCTGAGAGGATAAAAGGAAACACGGCGGCAAGGGAAAGAGGGGACTCGAGTATTTGAAGTGCACTTGTGTCCATGTTAGTGGAGGAGAAAAAGACAGAAGAGAAAGTTTAAACAAGAGTCACGCTAAAAAGAAAACTCAAGTGAGCATAACATTAAATCATTAATTATATAAAAATTATTCAATAATTATCATATTAAATCGCAAGTTTGTTCAAGTCACTAATCCAAGTTTAAAAGTGTTTAAGATCTGTCAGTGTGAGCTAAAACTCTACACATGACTACATTTTAATTTTGAGGCAGGACTTTAGTGCTCAGATCGCAGGATAAACACCATGACAATACTAAATGCCTGATGACTCCACAAAAAAACACACACAGGGCACTATCATTGATGCAAGTGTTTTTTGCCAGTTTCAGCCTGACGCAGTTATCATTTTCACGTCCTGCGCCACGTTGTTCCCCTGTAACCACCATCTCTCCACCTGACCGAGGTTAGGTGGAAGCTTCCTGCGAGCGGGCTCCTACTGGACCTATGATGTTTTGGATTGGTTCTATGGTCATAGTAAACGACCTTACTGATGGTCCGGTCGAAGAGTGTCCCTAATTCTCAGTTCAACCTGGTTCCACGCACATGTCCGGGAAACTCATGAATATTCATGTATGCTCCGCCCACTGGAACCGAAAATCTCGGAAACCGAAAATCTCGTAACACCCGGCGCGCCACCATTTTCCCCGTCGTTAAACGAGCAAAAGTGGATTTAGACACGCCCTAAGTGCACCTGCGCCTTGGGCTTTAGACCATGCGCTTAGATAATTAAAATAGGGCCCTTTGAGGCAACTGAAATAGACTGGCCTTTGAGCAACTGGGCCATATTTTAACGATCTACGTGCATGGTCTAAAGCGCACGGCTTCAAATATAGTGAAGTTAAAGTCATAAGTTCCCAGAAAAAATAATACTCAAGTAAAGTACAGATACACAAAAAGTGTACTTAAGTACAATACTCAAGTAAATGTACTTAGTTACTGTTCGCCTCTGCCAAAAGGGTTGTACCTATTCTCTTAATGAGTCATGGGTGTGTTTTGGGCGTAACGTGCCATAAACCAATCAGAGTCTCATCTCCCATTCCCTTTAAAAGCCAGTTGCGCTCGCACCATGGCGGATTTGTTATTTACATGGCGGAATTTGCGAGAAAAAACTGGACGCTTCTCCAGAGAGGAAAGGTTCTGCTCGCGAGAGCACTCGAGAAGACCATATATGGGGCACAATAATAATCTTTTACATTGTAATCCTTTCATTTTTTATATTTGGCGTGTTTGTGTGCTGCTGCGTGTCCCTGTGTGTGTAATAAGCAAAGTGTATGCGCATTGTTCACCCGCCTCTAGGTATATTACTAACGCGCTCTTTAATTAACAAAAAAATATTGCGCCATTGACCTTAGACCAGGTTTCAGTTGGTCAAAAACCCAGGCAACGATTAGTTCTGTGAAACAAAGCGAAACCAATGTTACACTGTGTCCACACCGGACGATACGCGATACTATAGGACTCATTATAATCAGTGATACTGTCTACTGGATGAGGCACGGCATGACAAATCCCCGACAGAAAACTGCTGCTGCGTTCGATTTATGACGTATTGACACAAATTTCAAATGATTTTCAACGGTTGCTTTATCGCGTCCAATGTAGACAGTCGCGTCCGGTGTAGACGGTGTTACTTACCTATCTAGACCAGTGGTTTTCAAACCTCTCCATGAAGTACCCCGAGCACTGCACATTTTGTATATCTCCCTATATCTGACACATCCACTTCAGTCTTGCAGTCTCCACTAATGAGCTGATGAGTTGAATCAGGTGTGATAGATGAAGCTGTTGTCACACTGCCGTGTGTTTTGAGTTTGAGCTCCGTCAAGTTAATTCTTTGTCGTCTAATTTTTTATCTTAAAATCAATTTTATACACCATCATTTTCGTTTATATAACGTGTGAATATATCCCCTATCGTATTCTACAACAAAAACAATCAGAGCGCCTT
>NW_015655597.1:385661-402695 GCF_001515625.1 Sinocyclocheilus rhinocerous | reverse complement strand
CAAACATTTTTAAAAATGAAAAATTACATTCCGCCATGTAAATAGCGAACCAGCCATGGCTTTTAAAGGGGATGGGAGATGAGACTCTGATTGGTTTATTGCACGTTACGCCCAAAAAACACCCATTACTCATTAAGAGAATAGGGACAACCCGTTTAGACCATGCGCCTGGGTGCGCTGACCGTTTTCCAGTCGTTAAACTAGCAAAAGTGGATTCGGACATGCCCTGAGTGAACCTGCGCCATGCGCTTTAGACCATGCGCTTAGATCGTTAAAATAGGGCTTTACTCCAGGACAGGTTTGAGAACCACTGATCTAGACGAAACAAAGCAACCTCGGCGTCCGATCGCAGGCCTTCCGCTCCTTGAGTTCTCTCCAGCGCTGGAAAGCTGATCCGATATTTACACGGATCCTACTTGCCTTATCATAAGCCTTCTTTTGTTCCGCAGACGTTTTCCTCTTTTGTTTTTTATCCGCCATCTCTATCTTTCTGTCGCTCAGCTTGGCTAATGTCCGTCCTGTGCACTGAGCGCTCTCTCCTCCACATCATGAGTAGACACGCCCCTGACTGCTGATTGGCTACAAGTTTATTTTGGTACTCGGCAGACTCAGTTTTCTAAAGCCTTTTTGAAAAAATACATACCCCACCTTTAAAATATGGCCCACAGTCTCACATAATTTTCTTAAAGTAACATTATGCTCATATCTTAAACATAATATCTAATGTTATATAATAGAAAACAGCTAATAGTACATTTTGCTTCTTAAATGAATCCTCATGAATTCACTTAATAAATAAAGGCGACAACTCTCAGAGGAGATTTAACAAATATTTGCAGTGCCTTTTTAGGCCATTTTAACTTAAAAAAGGGCAGAAAACATATTTATGTGCATTAAGTATGTATATTTAAATAAACAACCCTTACCAACTATTCATTTTCTGATGGTATTAAAACAAAAATAAATGTTATTTTTGTGGGGTCTAAATCACTTTTGATTTAATATGGAAATTTGTGAATCTTTAAAAAGTTGAAGGATATTTTGCATATTGCAAAGGCTCAAATGGTTAAAGTCAAAAAGCACTTAATACTTAAATGACATGATGTTCTGTATAGTAAAGCTACAGCTTACGTACATGTGGACTGAGTGGCCCTCGATGATAAGATGAAATGCCCTGATTACCATATCAGACCTGTTTAACCTCTAAGCTGTAGATCTGCAGATCAACCTGGTTTCAAATGAGTTAACAACTGTAATTTCAGGTCCTTCAGAGTTATCTTGAAACTATCATTTAACCTGTCAATCCAGAGGACATTTCTATGCTCTCTCTCTTTCTCTCTTGTTCTGTTTGCTCTCATATACACAAGCTTCTTTGATTAAAAAGTAGTTTGCCACAAAACACCTCTTACATAATCTTCATATTAAAAAATGTAAGCCTTTGCAACAATTTAAAGTGCAAGATCAAATGTTAAATTATGCAAAAGCTGATATTTAATGTTTTTCTTTCAATATTTTGAGCTCTTTGAATATGTTAAGAATATCAGAAACATTGCTGAACACATTCACAATGTAAATGAAGTATAAAGGCAATCCAAGGTTTAACTGTATGCGATGCATATACTCTGGAGAATACAGAAAGAGAGAGTTTTTTGACACAACTTGCACATGAATAGCACAGTTGAAGAAAGGTTCAGAATTATTTAGCAACCAATTTTTTATTAGAAATGATTTACATTTATTTTGCTTTCTTGAAAGTGTCCCAACAGTCAAGGACTGAATTTCTGATTCTTTTCCTCATACTCTCTTAAAAATAAAGGCTCTTTATTGTCATATTTGACTGCATGAAGAACATTTAACCTTTCTATTCCACAGCATCTATATAGTGCACAAAGGGAACCTTTCATTAAAAATTCGGTAACACTTTATTTTGATGGTCCCTTTTGAACATTCTGTTGACAATAAGTAATATTGCACCTACATGTCTACTAACTCTCATCAGAGTATTAGTAGACTGTTTGCTTAATATCTGCTAACTCTTTATTGTCATGGTTTCCCAACAGACATTCTACTGACTATAAGTAACTTTGCAAGTACATGTCAACTTATTCTAACCCTAACCCTTACCAATCTACTAATACTCTAATGAGAGTTAGTAGACATGTAGGTGCAACTTTACTTATTGTCAACAGAATGTTCAAAAGGGACCATCAAAATAAAGTGAAACCAAAAATTCAACCAACATAGTTTCAATGTCACCAAGCATCTTAAAATTAATAGTTTACATTAAAATGTCACTGCTCTTTTATGCCGTTTTTGTGCTAATTTATTTTGGATTTCCATTCCTAATCATCTGTCAACATTTGTAAACACTTTCTTGATAGATTTGTATACTCATCCTGCTGGCTTTGCATCATGGGCCTTTTTAAATATTTACTTTGCCAAACATTTCATGTCTGAACAGTGTATAGTACATACATCTGGATATCTGGGATTTGTTACGGTTATGTAAAATACATCCTGATGAACATATTCAAATAATTTTGTCCATTGCCCGCACATTCAGAAGTGAACTAATGCTCGTAATGGTCTATATGAGAAGGCTAATATCTGTGATGGATTGATCGTATCTTTTCTACATTTGGTTTGGAATAAGCTCATTAGTTTGCAGCATGTGCCATTCAGCCATATCTGACCTAGTAGGGCCATCCAGGCTGTGTTAACACGGATCTAAGAATAGACCCATGCTGGGAACATTACTTTAGTAAAGTCTCTCGTATTGAAAGTCAGACAGGTGCAAGATAATTGGAATGAGGAGTGTGTATTTGTGAGTTCATGCATGAATGTGTGCATCCCAACACATCAGCGGGTCATTACGCTTCTTCCTGGAACCGGGAACCATCTTTCACATTCTTACCGACTGAAGAAGAAGCATTACTCTCACAGATGGTCATCCTCGGTGTCATTTATCTGCTGGAAATAAATAAATAATCGAAAGGCTTCCTGAGCAGAGAGGTACAAAGATAAAGGTGGGAACAGCACGGGCACATCTTCCATGCTGTTGCATAAATTAGTTTAAACATTAAAGGCCAATTTGAGATTAAGATCCTGTAGCTGACGTGGCTCAGGCCCAATCACAGCATATGAATGCACTGTCTCTGGAGAGATTAAACTCATTACTCACATGCACTGACAAATGGACACTGGCAGGCCTGGCATCAGTTTGGTCACAAACGTGCACCGCACTCATTCACGGGTCACGCAGATGGAATGCATGGGTGATCTGTGTGTATTAGAGAGAGACATGGAGAAACAGAGAGTGATTGATCTCTCTCATGATCCTTTTCATTCTGAGAGAGTACTCTTGTGTTGATCTTCAGATCTTCTCTTTAACACATATGGCAATGGTCTTCAAACATCTGCGAAACAGAACACATATAACAGAATTTGTCAGACCTCCAAACGCATTACTTCTCAAATGAAATCAAAGCTCATCTCCTGCTGCTCTATGGATGTCCCTGTCTGATCATAATCATTGACACATTATTTATGTGAGGATATTAGCAAATTCCAAATCACGGTATTTTAGTATGCCAAAGGTCGTCACTATTTTCAGAAGATATTCGAAGAGTATATCCATGCATACATTTTTAGCATGTTCCAATACTATTTGCTAAGATGCAAATACAAACATTGAAATGGGGTCTGTGGTATCAGGACAACTTTATTACATGGTAACACTTACTAGATGTTAATAGCTATGCTAACACATACAAACACAGTCTGTGATGAATTATTAGCAAGTCCCAATACTGTTGTAGTATCTCAATAGATGCTAATGCTTAGATATGCTAACACTTAAATGCAAATGTCAAAATTAAGGGAGTCTATGATATCAAGACAAGTTTATGACTTGTTAGCATGTCTCAGCACTGGTGTAATATTGTAATAGATGCTAATGCTTAGATATGCTAACACTTAAATGCGAATGAAAACATTAAAATGGGGTCTGTGGTATCAGGCACAACTTTATTACATATAGTATCATGTCGTAAACTGACGTACTTAATAGATTCTAATACTTAGCTATGCTAAGATGTACACTTACATCTAATACATATAATCACAAATGTCAAAATTAAGGCCATCTGTGATATCAAGACACAAGTTTATGACTTACTAACATGTGCCAGTACTGGTGTATGGTTCTAAAAGTTCCTATCGCTTAGCTATGCTAACACTTCTACCCCAATGCAAATGCTGAAAGGTGGTCACGCTCAAAAGTATGTACTTTCCTATAATCAGTGAAGTACATACTTTTAGTGCATAGTACTTAAGTTTGCAAACTGATATGCAGCCAATGTGTCGGGATGGAGAGAGAGAGACTCCTGTAACTCAAAGTAATAAGAAAAGTTTAGGTTAAGGCTTTAATATCAAAGCCAACTTCAAAAGCTTTAATGACGTATGAACCATGAGCAACATGAGCTGTTAGCGTTATTATTCAACACTCAGAAATTTCAAATTATTTTACCAGTTCTCATGGAGTTGGACTTTTCTTGAGTGCTAAAATTCCCATATATATTACTAAATTAATCATATCTGTCCTTGAACTGATGACTTTGCATGTCTGTATGAATGTGCATATGTTTTTTTTTTATGAAGTAGCCTAAGTCTTATCAGGATTTTACTGTCATTTCTTTAAGTTCCTTGAGCATCAACATACAGCTGTAGATACTTCAGTTGGAATTTTCTAGAGATGCTGGAGGCACATCAAATCTCAAAACTTAAGTTGTGATATCAACTCATCAGTCATTTCTGATGATATCAATTCAATGATAACATGCAGAATGCAGATTCCCTATTTTGTAACATCTAGAGTGTGTTATATTGATTAAATGACCGATTAATCATGATTAAAATCTAATTCTTTAAGATAGGATTAAAAGTTAAGCAAGAAATGGAGGAAAAACTGCAGTATTACAGTTGCATAATGTAGAGTGGGAGACTCTATAGAAATCTGCAAAGATGTCAGCAAATAAACTTACACCCCCTCTTCTTCTATTCTCACATATTTCAATATGTGACAATGGGAGAATAGCTCTATACTCTCTCCCATGCACAAACACCTCCTTCTGGTCCATCCAAGCAGAGGTGGTTTTGTGTCCAGAAACGTCCCATCCTAATCTAATTCTAAATGTGTACTGTGGATTTGAGCAATTTCGCCTATCTGGAATGCTTCAGTAATGCCGTTAATTGTCATGATTCAAAATCGTGAGTCATGATTTATTTGTCAAACCCTGCTGTCCTTTGTACTGGCCCTTTCCTTCTCCCTTTCTCGTCGAATTGTCATGTGCATTAAATAATACACAAATTGATACAGATTTTGAAGGACACTATGTTATTGCAAAGTGATTTATGCCAGAGTAAGAAAATGTATTTAACACCACTAAAGAGATATTGCTTTTGGCCCTCCGAACACATTTACTGAAAAGTGCTTCATTAATGTAGGTTATAAATGACATCTATAAACTATACTAAAGGTTTTAGTACAATAATACGTTTTTATTAAATATATTGAATAGATTACGGGTACAAGAGCAGACACAAGCACCACCAAACTCGATAAAAGAAAATGTTTTTGTTCAATAGAAGCCAAGCAGGTACAAAAAGGACACATAATGTAAAGCATTAATTTCGTAAAATGAAACTGTCTTGCTACATTTGGCTTTCATGCAACATAAAATAAAGTCATTATGTAAGAGTGAATGAGTTTGAGACGTTTACTAATGTCCTGCTCAATGAGAGGCATGACCTTGTCTTCAAACCATCCGGCAGTGATACGTAAGGGACTCCTGTCAAACCATCTACATCTGTGATAGACAGCTTTGCCGTCGCTTTACTGTGCCTATAATTGGCTTTGTGTGTGAGCCAAACTTTGAGTTTTCATTTCCTGCAAAGAAACAAAAGATTACAACGTCTGAAAAGAACTTTTCAATCTACTTGGTGACACTAGTTATTCTGACTGTCAACCACAACGATGTGACTACAGAGCAATTTTTTAAAAAAAGTTGTGATGAATGAGGGTGGGGACAAAGCAGATGAGTGAACACCTCTCCTTTGTGTTGTGTAAGATTTTTTGACATAGCGTTCTCTTAATGTCACTGATGCTTGTCCCCATAAACCACTTGTGGCTTTGCCATTTTCAAACCTTTTAACTTTAAACTAAATATGTCAAGCTGCTATGACCTAAAATTTGATATGATTTGAGAGTCAATGTAATGGAAAAGGTGACCTCTGGTGGTGAAAGAATGGAAGTCCATGGACAGAATTCGTGACAATAGGTAACAATTTTAAGCAAACTAATATTTCTTAAGTTGTGTCAACTCAATAGTTTATGCAGATTATTCAATTTATATATTTGTTACTTTCTACTTAAAAGACCTGTTTAATTCAGTGCGTTACATGCTGTTTCTTTGTAATTGTGAAATTTACAAGCAATTTCTGAGTGAATTTTAAAGTAAATCCTACAACATTTTTTTTTCAGTGTAGTTTTAAAGCAACACCATGTAACTTTTGCTCACGGTTCCCCCATGTGGTTGATAAGCACAATTGTCTGTTATCAGTGTCGTAAATACTGTCGATGTATAAGCTTGCCCGTGGGCAGCGCAATACATGTGAATTTGTTGACTACCGGCGAATGGAGAAACCACGTTTGGAAACCATGTCCACCGACCAGGTAAAGTAGCCCGTGTTACACTATGTTTTACAAACATCATTACATATTTTTATTTATTGTTACTCCAGAATTGAAAATTACAATGACCTGTGTTGTACCAAATACCTTCCACTTCTTAATAATAGACTTCATGTGCTTCTAGGCATTGATAATGTCACGGGGCTGACGAGACGAGAGGCGTGCGGATCCATGTGCAAGCTTTATTTAACAAGAGAAGTGGTAAAACACAGGCAGGGTCGATCAATGGCAAACAGGTATATGGCGGGCAAAACACAAGAATAGTCCTAGGGCTAGCGTAGGTCACTGATCGGCAGACAGAATCACAGGGGCGAGACGAGAGGGAAAAATCCAGGAAAACAGGCAAAGATCAGAAACCGAGAGAACAGGCAAGGCAAGGCAAAACAAGGAAACACAGAGATTAGGAACGGGGAACAGGCTAAACAATACTCAGCAGAGAATGGCAGTTTGAGTGGGTGTTATATAGTGAGTGAGGTGATAAGAAACAGCTGTGTGCAATGAGTGCAATCAGTGCAGTGTGCAAACCGTGCAATGAATGATGGGATATGTAGTCCGGGGTGCTATGCAACAGTTTGTGTTGTGCGAGAGTCAATGTAATGGAAAAGGTGACCTCTGGTGGTGAAAGAATGGAAGTCCATGGACAGAATTCGTGACAATAGGTAACAATTTTAAGCAAACTAATATTTCTTAAGTTGTGTCAACTCAATAGTTTATGCAGATTATTCAATTTATATATTTGTTACTTTCTACTTAAAAGACCTGTTTAATTCAGTGCGTTACATGCTGTTTCTTTGTAATTGTGAAATTTACAAGCAATTTCTGAGTGAATTTTAAAGTAAATCCTACAACATTTTTTTTTCAGTGTAGTTTTAAAGCAACACCATGTAACTTTTGCTCACGGTTCCCCCATGTGGTTGATAAGCACAATTGTCTGTTATCAGTGTCGTAAATACTGTCGCTGTATAAGCTTGCCCGTGGGCAGCGCAATACATGTGAATTTGTTGACTACCGGCGAAAGGAGAAACCACGTTTGGAAACCATGTCCACCGACCAGGTAAAGTAGCCCGTGTTACACTATGTTTTACAAACATCATTACATATTTTTATTTATTGTTACTCCAGAATTGAAAATTACAATGACAACAAGAATGGTAGTGTTTGCCTAGTTTTTTTGCTCGCATAGTTCGTATGTAGCATTGTTTGTAAAGGGTGTAATTTGTATAATAGAATAAAATGTTGTCCGCATAATAGTGTAGCCATAATGTCCTTAATAGCCTATACATCGGACATTGCAATAAGTTTATAAGGCTGTAAAGTAACAGAGCCTCTTTATTTGAATAACCGTTCAGACGTGAAGTAGACTGGGGAATTAGTTTTTGGATCTTGGGTGTCGAAACAGACATGATACACATGGTACAGCTCGCGCCACCGAGTGTAAGCCCGTCCGATATTGATTCCTGTTCGGGCTCAAGTCCGATCACTCGCTCTCTTTCTTTTATTCGCTTCCTCCGACAAATCCCTTTTGAGTTTCTTTGCTGGCTCTGCCATGGCGTTTTGAGACTTGCATATTAGATCGTTTAGTTAGCTGTTGGCTAACTCCACCCAGGCTACGAGTAAAATATGTGACATATGCCGTAAAGCGGGTTGCACTCTTCCGCTGGCAGGGAATCGAACACTAAATTTACAGAGGGTGCTTCTCAATTGCCTTGTCCAAATACCCACACTGGCTATGTAAACACTTGCATTTTTACAACACTATAAGTGTGTCCCATCAGGTAATGAAAAGTTCGACACACACTTGTCGTCTTCATCCTCACTTGGTCCAAAAACAGGAAATACGTCATATAAGTTGTCAAGTGGTCAAGTGCAAAGACCGCAAGTGTGGGCATTTGGACAAGGCAAATATCCCTCCTCGTTTCCTCGTTCTCTGTCCTCCATCCTATGACCCGGAAACCGATCGAGCTCAGCCATCTTGAAGGACATCTCAATTCTCTAATTGCACCGCGAGGATCGAGAAGTGAGGAGGCTTCCAGAGGAGTCATGAGCGAGGATAAAGAGGTGTATCCTTTGCGGAAGTGTTTTTCATCGGAAAACTTGACGCACGTATAAATTCTCCAGAGTGTGGTTCTAGCGGCTAGGAGGCTGCTCAGGTAGCAGCGGCAGTAGAATTCGTCCGGTTAAGAGGTGTTCTACCACTGAAATAATTGTATGTTTTGTCCTAATTTGTTCTACCACTGAAATAATTTTAGAGACATTATTTTAAGGTCGAAAAACTACATAGTGTTGCTTTAAATTGTTCAATATAGTGCTGTTAGTGTAAAGATGAATCAATTTAAATTAAAAATAAAATAGCTTAACTTAAAACACATTTAAGTTAATTAAAAAAATGGATGCATGGTATATTATAAAAGCGCATAATTTTGTTAACCTTTGCAGCCCTAAAATACTAAAACTATAATACAAACAAAAATGAACTGTAAATAGAAAATACTGAAAATAATAATTGAGTGAAAACTAACAAAAACTAAGTTACAATGAATTCAAAGGACAAATAAAAATATATAAAACAGAATTAAATATTTTAAAACCACTGACATCACATGAACACTCAATACACATATAGTATATTGTGATAGCTGCACCGGGATGCATTACTTGTGTTCCTTAAAGTTAGATTTTTGTAATAGTAAGTTAACCCAAACAACATCAAAGTAAATTTTAGTTATATTCCTGTATAATTTACTTGATTTTAGGATTATTTTTTACAATGTGCCGAAGCAGAAAGACTCAAGAAAGCCCCCTAGGAAACAAAACACCCTAGTGCCTATACAGGCTCAAGAATAAGTCTGTGTTGTCAAAGAAACAAAAGATAAAGAAGCTTGTTTAAGAAATCATCATATCTGCCGGATCATTACATCTTGTACAAAGGCAAAAGAAACAAGTTGAAACACCCAATGGGGGGCCCCCCAAAAGGCCCCAAAAAGGATAAGAACTGCTAACTTGGACTTAGGCAAACCCACTTATGAGAGTTCAGTAATGTTTCTTGCCTTGTAGTTTAATGAAAGAGCCAAAAAAAATCAATAGTAATGCTAAAGACCAAATCCTGTAATGCAGTAGAGGGAAACAGTGAGATGAATACCTGTAAAATATGGCTTTTGTCTGTGTATGATACTCAAAACTGAGCTCATGCCTCTCACTGATGCGCATTCTGCTTTTAATTATATAATATTTTTATTTATTATTTATAGTTTTATAGTTTTATTTTTCAAGGGAAATGTCCTTGGGACTTTGCAGCGTAATACGGATGATTGTCCTGAACTAAGTAAAAGAGATGCATATTCAGCTGTTCTCACATGCACACAAACGCACACACTCTTTTGTAAAGAAAAAAAAATTATCTGTTGCCTCTTTGATTCTGCTCCCCAAAATCCATTAAACAGCACATCTTAAGAAGAAGCTGTTTTTTCCCCCTCTTTTACGTCCTCCATTCCGGGGCTCTGATGAGGATACAGTGTCTGAGATATTCCTTTTTTCTCATTTTCATTCATGGTACCTTACCTGCCCTGTTAAACTAGTTTGAAGTGAATCCAGAAAAGAAAATTCTGAAATAATTTACTCAGCCTCATGTCTTTTGAGACTCACATTACTTTCTTTCTTCTGTGAAACACAAAAGGAAATGTTTAGCAGAATGTTCAAGTTGCTCTTTTCTATATGAAGTAAATAGTAAGATTTACAATGATTAATTACAATTTCAGTCTGTTACACAAAACTATCGAATGACTTGGAAGACTTGGAATATAATTTGTATGACATATTGTTATGATGCTTTTATGGTCCTTTTTGGAGCTTGACAGTCCCTGGTCCCCATTCACTTTCATTGTATGGAAAAGAGCAACTTGACTTTTATGTACTTCAGTTCACAATAACAACATGGAAAATAATGTAGAATTTCCTGGATTCTGAGCACATTTAAAATAATACCACGATGAATGATGCAATTATTTACAAACATATTAACTCAAATTATACCCGTTTTTTGAACACAAAATTTTCTAAAAATGAAACCATTAAAGGAATAGTTCACCGAAAAATGAAAATTCCTCAGCAGTGAATGGGTGCAATCAGAACGAGAGTCCAAACAGCTGCTAAAAGTATCACAATAATCCACAAGTAATCCACACAACTCTAGTTCATCAGTTAATGTCTTGTGAACTGAAAAGCTGTGTGCTTTTTAGAAACAAATCCATCATTAAGCCATTTTAACTTTAAGCCGTCACTTCTGGTCAAAATATCCATAATACATAATAACGCTTCCTCCAATGAAAAAGCCCATCCCCTGTTGTCCTCGCACAGTAAAATCCACCGACATATTTTGTTAAGAACTGTATTGGACTGTTTTGGACTGTTAACAATGCTTGATCTGTGCATAGTAGGATTATTGTTGTGTTTTTATCAGCTGTTTGGACTCTCATTCTGACCCATTCACTGCAGAGAATCCATTGATGAGCAAGTGATGTAATGCTAGATTTCTCCAAATCTGTTCCCATGATAAAACAAACACATCTACATTTTGGGTAGCCTAAAGGTGAGTAAATTTTCAGGAAATTTAAATTTTTGGGTGAACTATTCCTTTAAATAACCACAACACTACATTTTTTGGTTACACTTTATTTCGATAGTCAAGTCAAGTCAAGTCACCTTTATTTATATAGCGCTTTTAACAATACAGATTGTGTCAAAGCAACTGAACAGCATTCATTAGGAAAATAGTGTGTCAATAATGCAAATCTATTAACTATACGTAACTTTGTAACTACATGTCAACTAATTCTCATTCATTTGCAACTACATGTCTACTAACTCTCAAGAGTAGACTGTTAGGGTAGGTTTAGGGTTAGTAGAATAAGTTGACAAAGAAAGTGTTAGAAGATATTAAGCAGACAGTCTACTAATACTCTACTAACTGCTAGTTGACATGTAGTTGCAAAGTTACTTACTGTTAATAGAATGTCTAAAGTGGACTATCGAAATAAAGTGTTACCCATTTTTTACATTTTACAAAACCACCATGATACTATGGTGTCACTAAGCGGTTACTATGGAGTGGTTCATGGTTGCCAGTGTGTTTCTACTATGTTCAGAATGGATTCTTACTGGCCTAAATCAAAAGTGCCCTCCCCCAAGTCTCTATGCATTCTGGTCACTATATGACTCCAGTCCCTTCTTCAATGAAAAATGATCATTTTGCCAATTTTATAATCCCAGCATCACTAATTATTTACAAATAATCAGAACTGAAGTGCATGATGGGATATTGTCTGTCTTACACCACAATACAAGTTCCAGACTAGTTATTTCTATCACAGAAACTACAAATGATAAGCATTCGCTTTAATCACATATATTTTAGGAATATACAGTATACGGTTGTAAAACTAAAGCACTGTTTAAACAGTGACACTGTTTGGTGTCTCCCACGGTCCTCTGAGACTGTAATCAGATGAATTGTGCTCTTGTATTCTGTATTTAATCAGTAGTGCTGTAGTTAACAGTATCGCGCAATCAGCCTGTTAATCAGTAGTGCTGTGATAATTTCACAGCAACGATCCTTCACAATGTATGCCATTTCTGCCACTCCCGCCATTAAAATCGACAGAGAAAGTGTAGGTAAAAGCCCTGGTTTAATGTCCTGAAATTAAATTACACTAATATACACATCAACCCAACATCTGGTGAACCATTTTAGATTTAATGCTATTAGCAGTTGCTTCAGCATATAAATACTTTGCTAGTATGAGAATTTTCACATTTATTTTACATTCACTGAACACACCTAAAATAATGGCATCACATATTCTGTATTCATCAGATGTCATGTCGGTATGTGAGCGTGTGTGTGTTTGTGTGTTGGGCAGATGGTGGGGATGGACCAGAGGGAGCTGCTTTGTGACCCACAGGTGTCGGTTCACAGGATATAACCTGCTAAAAGGCAGACCAACACCTGGACTTGAGAAGAGAGGAAATAATGAGTGGCACACACACACACACACACACACACACACACACTCAAACAACAGAGAGATACAGTGAGTAAAAGATAGAGGGCACAAAGGGTACAGGATGCCAAGACTTTCTTCTTATTTCACTCTCAGAATCTTATGTCTCTTACATAGGTGTTGATGATATAACCAAAATCTTATATTGGAATATAAGTAATTTTATTTTATGATAACAATATATTTCACAGTATAGTTATTTTTTGCTGGAAATAAGGCAAAGCATTTTAGATTACATTAAAATTAGTTTTTGCTGTGTTATTAAATAATTGAGAATTGTGAATTCTCAATTATTTAATAACACAGCAAAAACTAATACTAATGATGTAAATACAAAGTTCTGTCATGAAACTCTAGATGGCACAGACCTATAGGTTCTAACTCTGTCTGACACAATGACATCATTATTCACATGTTTTTTTGTATCAATGAGCTTGCTGCTCAACATGCAAATACTCGGCTAGTGCAGTTGCAGCACTCTTCAGAAACCCTCCACTTTCCCCAGCTCCACCTGTGTAGCTCTGCTACGGAGTAATTTCATGTATGTTATATATGCGGGGGTTATTTCATATATGTAATATGTGCAGCAGCATTATTTCTTACATGCTCACAGCAGCATGTCTGTGGATGTATTGGCAGTAGCAAGTTTCTGTACTTGCTCGCAGCAGCAGCAGCAGCATAGCAGATCTATTCCGCCAAGACCAAACCATAGCCAAGACCATAAAAGCACTAGGTCAGTTCGGCCAATCCACATGACCAACTTGAACAAGTTGTGAAAACTGCATGGGGAAATCTTTCACCCTCACACTAAATTCCTGATTGTGCAGATTCCTATTAAAATGACTGGATTTTGCAAAAAAAAAATTAAAAAAAAATTAAAAAAAATATGTATATATATATATATATATATATATACAGTGTCAATCATGACCTGGCAAGGCTTAAAAACGTATGATAAAGGTAAACTTGAGGATGCAACACTTCAACAAGATGATAATCCAAATTGTATATTAGTTGTTCAATTTCTACCAGTCTAACATTGCTCACCTCTGAGTGGTAACATTGCTTACCACTGACACATTGTTGGCCAAAATAGAAGTTCTTTCTTAGAGACAGTCTTAGAATTGACAGACAGTTGACCCTGAGAGGTCAAGTAAATATCTACAGCGGATCTAAATATTTATAATTAATTATAACTAGTTATGATTAATTATTCATATTTCCCCATGAATGAGCTGATTCGCTACACAGATTTATTCTGTTTGTTTTAACTACTGCATAATAATCCATACTAGTAACTCACATCACAGTTTGAAGTCGGCAGTCTAAAATGTGTGTGTGTGTGTGTGTGTGTGTGTGAATCTAGTGGAAATTAAATTCTCTAACGCAGTGTAAATAGGTCACTTCTTAAGAGATTCAAGACATTCGAATTCCTCAAGGCTCCGAAACACTTTCAAGACCTTGTTAGGGCTGTGGACTGCATCTTAAATGACACCTATTATCAGAGGCAATACAAACTCAATCTTTCCCATTTCAAAGCAAAACATTTCATCTTAGTCATGGCACACAAGGGTAATTACTCTGTACAGTCATCGTTTTGTTGCCGCATGTAAAGCATCCAACCACAAACAGAACTTTTAATTAAGGCTAGTGCTTGCATATTTTATTCATCGCTTTTTGAGGACTTCTGAAGTTCTCAACATTGGGTTGACTGTACTTATAAACAATTCAATATTAGCATGTATTTTCATTAATGAGTCTATATTTTCCTCTGTGCACGGCGTAGGGCCTGCTGACTTGATGAACTGACAAAGAACAAAAGGAAGACAAGAATGACATTTCTTGAAGACTTGAGATTTTCTGAAGTCTTGACATCTTTGGCTAAAATAACTTGCTCTTACACTTTGCACTGTCACTTAGTTTTCCCTCTTCCTATAGGGGCATACCATACACTTGTCAAAATGATGATTCATCAGTTTCTGTTAATCCCACCCACAATGTTACGTTTTCGACACACGTTTGTGGGGTTGAATATGAAAATAATGAAGCCAACATCAATCAGATCAATTCTTTAAAAAGTAAAAGTCTTAGCAAAGAATCCGGACCGTCTACAAATGAAGCCCGACCGACCACCTGTAGGTGATGGATTTATAGACTGGAAACTTCTGAGCCGAGCGTGTTTGAAGCATCATATTAGCATAGGTAGTGTTTGATCATGGAAAGAAACACATAAACATTGTGCTAGATACTCTTCTCCACAACAAACTGCATATTTGTAGCAGCACACATTTCTATGGTCCTCGATGTTTACTCTCCTTTGAATGCAAGCTAACAGAGACACTGTCTCAGCCTGAGGTAATGCTTTACAATAAACTTCCTTTAGTTAACATTAGTTAATGCATTAACTAAAGTTAACAATGCGCAATATACAGTATGTTACAGTGTTTATAAATCATTGTTAACATTAGCTCAGGTGCAAATATCAACAGATGCAACTTTTAATTTTAATACTGTATTAGTAAATTTTGATATTAACATTAATGTTAATCAATGCTTTAGAAGTATTGTGTATTGAACCTTTGTGCTATATTTTCTGTTGGCAATCTGACATGCAGTTTTCATATGCTACACTTTGGCCACCCTGTTTTATGTAGGCCCACCCACTTAAACATTTCTGGCTATGCCCCTGCCTCACATATTTACTGCATTCCAGTTCCGTTGTGTTTAGTTATTATTTTAGTTAGTCTATGAGCTGAATGACACCGAAATATCATTCAGCATCATCACAGAATATTAGTGTTGAACTTTAAAAAGAGCAGAGATGTCTGATACTATTTATGATAATGTCATCAGGACTGAGACTGAGGGAATGAAGAGAGAGAGAGTGGAGATAATGGTGGATATCTATGAGAGTGTAGATCATGTGAGAGATCATGACTTCAGGACAGAGACAAACACACACCAACCACTTCAGCACACAGGTAATCACAATAATTTCTTTGATTAAATGTCAAAATTTGCACATTCATTTAACATCATGCCTGTGTTGTTCAGGAAGTGATTCAGTGAAGATCAGAAGCTCCAGAGCAGCTGTAGTGTGTTTGGTGCTGCTGTGTGTTCTTCCAGTTTTCATATGCTACACTTTGGCCACCCTGTTTTATGTAGGCCCACCCACTTAAACATTTCTGGCTATGCCCCTGCCTCACATATTTACTGCATTCCAGTTCCGTTGTGTTTAGTTATTATTTTAGTTAGTCTATGAGCTGAATGACACCGAAATATCATTCAGCATCATCACAGAATATTAGTGTTGAACTTTAAAAAGAGCAGAGATGTCTGATACTATTTATGATAATGTCATCAGGACTGAGACTGAGGGAATGAAGAGAGAGAGAGTGGAGATAATGGTGGATATCTATGAGAGTGTAGATCATGTGAGAGATCATGACTTCAGGACAGAGACAAACACACACCAACCACTTCAGCACACAGGTAATCACAATAATTTCTTTGATTAAATGTCAAAATTTGCACATTCATTTAACATCATGC
Source organism: Sinocyclocheilus rhinocerous (assembly GCF_001515625.1). Classification (NCBI taxonomy): domain Eukaryota; kingdom Metazoa; phylum Chordata; class Actinopteri; order Cypriniformes; family Cyprinidae; genus Sinocyclocheilus; species Sinocyclocheilus rhinocerous. The sequence goes on along the minus strand of NW_015655597.1, from coordinate 386,336 downwards.
CTGTGTTGTTCAGGAAGTGATTCAGTGAAGATCAGAAGCTCCAGAGCAGCTGTAGTGTGTTTGGTGCTGCTGTGTGTTCTTCTGCTGACTGCAGTCATAGTGCTGGGTGTCCACATCCATACAAACAGCACAAACTACACAGAAGAGACACACCAGCTACTAACCAAGATTAACAACCTCACAGAAGAGAGAGACCAGCTACTGATCACGATCAAAGATTACAAAACAGAGAAATACCAGTTAGTGATCCAGAACAACAGCCTGACAATTGAAAAGAAAGATTTATTATCCAAGCATGATGTTGTAATGAAACAAAGAGAGCAGTTACAGCAGGAGAACAATGACCTGCGGAAACGTCTTCATGAAGTGGGTTATTATGAACTACACCACAGCTATACAAACTTTGGGTAAAACCTGTTATAAAAAAGTTGAGTAGTTCAGTGTGGATGGGAATAAAGTCCTAATACTTAAACTGCTTATGTTAACAGGTGGATGTTTTTTACTATCAGTCCAGTCTTTACTTCATTTCCTATGAGAGGAAGAGCTGGACTGAGAGCAGACAAGACTGTAAGGATAGAGGAGCAGATCTGATCATCATAAACAACAGAGAGGAACAAGTGAGTGAAATATACTGTGTGTCTGTGTGTGTGTGTGTGTGTGTGTGTGTGTGAGTGT
>NW_015655597.1:368504-385159 GCF_001515625.1 Sinocyclocheilus rhinocerous | reverse complement strand
TGTGAGTGTGAGTGTGTGTGTGTGTGTGTGTGTGTGTGTGTGTGTGAGTGTGTGTGTGTGTGTGTGTCTGTTTCTGTGTGTCTGTGTCTGTGTGTCTGTGTGTGTCTGTTTGCATGTGAGTTTGTGTGTAATTGGTATTTCTTACATCATGGGGACCAAATAGTAATACCAGTCATTTTTGTGTAGGGACATTTTTTTTTTGGTCCTCATGAGGAAAACAGCTTATAAATCATGCAATCATCTAAAAATGCAGAAAGTTTTGTGTGAGGAGTAGGTTTAGGGGTAGGGTTAGGGTAAGCGGATAGAAAATAAAGTTTGTACAGTGTAAAAATCATGTCTATGGAAAGTACTCATAAAACACAAAAACCTAATGTATGTGTGTGTTTGCTTCAGACTGATATACAAGTATGTCTGTGTGAAGTCAACTGAATTTTGGCATGATCAGATTACAGTGTAGTTGTTTCCTCTTTTTAGGGTCTTGTTAAGCAATTGTCTGTTGGCACTTTTGTCTGGATTGGTCTGACTGACAGTGATGTGGAGGGCAGATGGAAATGGGTTGATGGCAGCATACTGACCTCTGGGTGAGAAATCAATGGATTGAACTGATTATTATCTAATAAATAATTCTCATAGTCAACATTATATCACACAGAAAGCAGCACTGAACATCTAACGCTGATCTATATTTTCAGCTTCTGGGGGTCTGGAGAGCCCAATGGACACAGAGGAGAAAACTGTGTTGTGTCTTATGCATCATGGTGGTATGATTATCCATGTAATAATGCTTTTAAGTGGATCTGTGAGAAGAACATTTTAAAATGAGTTATAAATCACATTTTTTATGTTGTAAATTATGAAGAGACAAAAAGGGTTTTCTCTCTTGTCTCTTATATACACTCATTAGATGTATTTTGCAGTAAACCTATATTCAAAACAAAAAGATACGCTAAATAAATCTGTTCTATTAATACACTTTATTTGTATTTAATCATTATTTTGATCTGTGTTTCAGTGTATGTATCTGATGTTACCATTACTGTGACTAATATAGAGGAAGTAGGATGCTGTGATCATTTTACATTTAACCCTTTAGCAGATGCTTATGTCAACTGAGGGAAAGCACAAGTCCAATCATTGGGGACACACACATAATTTTTTTTTCCAGACCCTACAAGTAAATTTTAAAGAGCAACTGTTGAAATAGTTTGCAGGTGTTTGGCTGCATCTGTGTTATTGATGAGAATATAGAGACACATTTTGAAATTCATGTCTGTAGTTGTCGGGAAGTGACTCTGAAAGATGGTGCTGCACATAGGCCTACATCTTTTTTATTTCAGCCACTTCCTTCTGTAGCTGCATCAATATTTCCATCCACTCTGCCTCTCTTTGAGCGGAAACTTGATATTTAACACTTTAGCCAGTGCTGTGTGGTCCATCACATCTGAGATGCTTCAGTGTGCACTTTATTCACTTTAACCCCTTCACCACATTGCATTCTGCAGATTTGCTCTTTCTAAATATTGTAATGTTTCACCAAGACAACCCTACAATTTTAGCAGCATCTGCAGCCTCACACTAGAAAGAACAGACTAATGTTAGCGCTAGACTAATGGCTAAATCTGGCTAATATTCACTTCCTAGACATTTCCTATGGCTTTGCTTGAGGCAGCAGAACTTTAGGGAAAGTGCAATGCTTATTTCTACAGAGACATGACCTGATACCTGCTGTCATCTCCGACTAATGCTAATGCTAATATTGCACTAGGACATCCTGACATATGCATGCACAAATATGCTGTGCTAGACGTGTTATTTGAGGAAATGTCTCTTAATGACAGACATCACTTATTAGTTTAATTTCCTCTAAATGTTTTCCTTAATGCTGAGTTCACACTGCACAATTTTTTAAAGTCGTTGGATCACCGTTGTTTTCAGACTGTATCTGGGGTAGCATTCAGTTGCTGCTGTGTTCATACTGCACGATGGATCGGCGACAGGAGGTTACACACTGCATGAATTTTCAATAGGAAGAATCGCCGACAACTCTCCCTGCGTTACATTCGGAAGGGCTCATCCCTACACCCTATTCCCTTCAAAGGGTTTACCCTCCGGAGGGAGAGCTTCGAAGGAATGAAGGGTGTATGCAGGGCCGTTTCTAGGCATAGGCGAGCTAGGCGGTCGCCTAGGGCGCCACCAGCTGAAGGGGCGCCAATGAGCGCACGTACTGGCACTTTTAGCAGGGGACACTTTAAATCAATGTTTCAAGAAACAACAACAAAAAAATTGAACAAAAAACAGATTAAAAAAGTAGCCATTGATAATATCTAAACAATATGTAGTAGTATAGTATATAGTATCCAAATCAAAATGTAATAACATTTATTTATGTGTGATTTATGTGTAAATTATGTGCAATGTCTTCGCCACTAGGGATTGTTACATAGGGCTATACAGGCATCTAGTGGCAACACAATGATATTACAGATACTAAATTGTGCAAAATGTTTATCTTAACAGTCAATTTACAAATAATGCATTCAGATTTGTGAAACTCAATGCACTGAATCTCCACAAACTAGTGTCATTACTATGACAACCAATTTGAATGTGACAAGCAACTGGTGCCTGAAAAGAATTATATATATATATAATTTATAGTAATGTATATTGTGTATGTATTTGAAACATTTGAATGGACTGATAAAGGTAGCTGTGTATTTGAAGTAATGTACCAAATCTAACTCGTATAAATATTACAGTAGTATTGAAAAATACTAAACATACATTTATAGGTGAAGTTGAACTTTGTGACACCAAACAACTTCCCTGTGCAAAGGATCATGGGGACCCGAAGTGTCCATCAGTTGTACCCTTAGAAATCCTTCATTCCGAAGGGCCCTTTGAAGTGGCCAGTTTTGAGCACTTTGGTTTGGCATGACCCTTCAATATGGTGGCCATAACTGTTTTCACTCCGAAGTGCCCTTCAGAGGGCGATATATCCCGTTTGGAACGCACCGATAGTCTGGTCTGCAAACTACGTTTCACAACCAAATGCCCGCGAGAAGTGATAAGGATATAACTCCTCCCCGAACTTCCCGCTTCCCTCTATCTTGCTCTCTCATTGACTGTAGGTCATCGCTGATGTATTTTTCAGGCAGAACTCATTTCACACAGCAGGATTTTGAATCACCGACAGGTCTAGATATTTAGCATGCCAAATATTTCACAAGCATCAAGCGATTCGCTCAGATCGTGTCTTTGATAATTCACACTGTGTGATTGTCACTCCTGTTAAACGAGCACCGATTTCCCTCCGATTTCGGCATCTGTCTGCGATTTCGTAAAAACTGTCTGTGAGTGAAAATCGGGGCTACAATCATGCAGTGTGAACTCGGCATTAACCCTTTGACGCGTACGATCACACCGGTGTGATCAGTCTTGGCTGGTCCCTGAAGCGTACGATCACACCGGTGTGATCAGTCTTGGCTGGTCCCTGAAGCGTACGATCACACCGGTGTGATCAGTCTTGGCTGGTCCCTGAAGCGTACGATCACACCGGTGTGATCAGTCTTGGCTGGTCCCTGAAGCGTACGATCACACCGGTGTGATCAGTCTTGGCTGGTCCCTGAAGCGTACGATCACACCGGTGTGATCAGTCTTGGCTGGTCCCTGAAGCGTACGATCACACCGGTGTGATCAGTCTTGGCTGGTCCCTGAAGCGTACGATCACACCGGTGTGATCAGTCTTGGCTGGTCCCTGAAGCGTACGATCACACCGGTGTGATCAGTCTTGGCTGGTCCCTGAAGCGTACGATCACACCGGTGTGATCAGTCTTGGCTGGTCCCTGAAGCGTACGATCACACCGGTGTGATCAGTCTTGGCTGGTCCCTGAAGCGTACGATCACACCGGTGTGATCAGTCTTGGCTGGTCCCTGAAGCGTACGATCACACCGGTGTGATCAGTCTTGGCTGGTCCCTGAAGCGTACGATCACACCGGTGTGATCAGTCTTGGCTGGTCCCTGAAGCGTACGATCACACCGGTGTGATCAGTCTTGGCTGGTCCCTGAAGCGTACGATCACACCGGTGTGATCAGTCTTGGCTGGTCCCTGAAGCGTACGATCACACCGGTGTGATCAGTCTTGGCTGGTCCCTGAAGCGTACGATCACACCGGTGTGATCAGTCTTGGCTGGTCCCTGAAGCGTCGGCCGTCGCCATCTTGGCAGCGCGTCACCGCGCGTCACTCCCCGATAATCGAAAATGGGCAAAAAGGCGGGAGCTGGTTGCTGAAGCCACGCCCACCTAGCTCGACGGTGGTGACGGCAGCGGCAATCCACCTGTCACTCAAGTGACTTTAACTGTCACTTAAAGTTTACTCAAAAGTAAACTTTAAGGCTTAATATAATTTAAACGGATGAGTTATAAAAAAATTCACCCCCCTCACAGTTGTCATGAAGGGCAAAATTAGCTATATAGACCAAAATCATTTTTTGAACCAGGCTGTAAACATGTTTTTTTCTGCTGTAAAATAGGGCATTTTAACATGGGGAGTCTCTGGGATTGACTCCCTTTTGCAGCCAGCCTCTAGCGGCCAGTTGACGAATTACAGTTTAAGTAACTTCCGTGTTGGCTTCAAGAGAGAGAGAGCGGGAGGTTGCCGCTCGAAGCATGACGCGTCGCCATGGAAACAATAAGGTGATACATTTTAAAATAACGGTCGCCTAAAAAAAACTCAAGCTGGGGGCCCAGCTAGAATATTTTAAACTCACGTGCGAAGTGCACTCTTAAAGGCACAGTAATATCAGTACCTTATGCTCATCGTATCAACCCGGGACAGAAAAAAAAAAAAACTTTGTTTCCTGGTTACTCCACTGAAACTCGGAAGATGATGACATTCTATAATTAGAAGTATTGTCTGTTATCCGGGTATGAAAAAGATTAATAGCCAACTAGGCCAGCCATGCTTATCACCATCACTACCTAATTGTCATGCTATGCTGTTGAGGGGAACACGCTGGAGTCACGAGGAAACGTTTAACAGTCTTTAATCACAAAACACAGGCGATAATCCACAATAGGAGCTTGAGCCAACACACGTAGAGAACGAGTAGACCTGACCAACACCAACTGAACAGACTAGGACTTTTATACAGGGGATGATTGGGGAACACAGGTGACATCAATGGAACATAATCAAACTAAACGAGGACAGGAACATGACCAAATAAGGCAAAACAGGAACTGAAACACATGACAAAACAGGTCCAATCCTGACATTTCGCTCCCTCCCGGAAGGTGCGTCCTCGCACCTTAGGCAACAACAGAGGGAGGCATAGGTGGGAGCTAGGGAGGATGCTCAGGAGGAGGACGGACACCCGGGAGGGGACCGGAAGACAGAGACCAGGGAGGCAACGAAGGAGGGTGGAGCCAGGGAGGAGACAGGAGGGCTGTGGTCTGGGTCCTGCTTGGCTCCTCTTGCTCCGGGCCTTTTCTACTACTTTTAAACACGCACTCACAAACTTTCCTAAGCACTTCCCCTCGGGGGAATACCCGCTGCCATTTTGAAGTGCATTCCACTTCGTGAAGTGAAGCAGGGAAGTTTATATGGACAGACCCTCGAGTCTCGACCCCTCGATTTTGACAGAGGGAGCGAGTCTGCATAATATGCACACTTCAGGCCACTCCACAGACCACAATGCAATAAAAGTGGAGTGGAACGCAGCCTTGTATAAATAGCCATGCCCTTCTTTAAATATTTTGCAAAGTATTGCCAGTCATTTTCACTTCCTTACTGAGCGGTCTTTTGTTTTTTCTTCTCCATTGCCTGTTTCATTGCCTTCCTTTTATGACCATTGTGCCTGCCTTGTTGACTAAGTTTCTACTTTTCTACTACGATTTGTTTGCTGGATTTAAACTTCCTGCATTTGGATTCTACCTTCGCCTCCATGTAGAATTCCTCACAGATAAAGTGTGAATGGTTTTCAGTGTGATTATACAGTATAAATATAATTATTCCTTTAATGCTAATAAACCTATAGACATGTGGGGGGAAAATAACTCTGCATGTCACACTGTTCACACTTTGCCTTCCACTTTGTTTTAACTCGTGTTAGGGAAAAAAATAGTAGAGCCGCTACACAGACCAATACAGGAACAACATTCAGCATTAAAAAAGGTGCAATTTGTCTGTGACTAAATAAAAATCAATCAGTTAATTATTAATATAGGCCTAACATTTTAACTAAAAAAAATAATGTATAAACTATTTCATGAAAACTTTGTCAGGTCATGTATGAGGTTCCATTTCAGCTGGATGCTGCCAGTAGACAGCAGGGCAACTCACTAGGTTCTGAAACACAAATAGTAGCATTAGTAGTACTTTTTACATGACTAAGAGAAGTGGGATTGGAGTGGCATGTCATTCTCCAAACCTAAACAAATGCAAAATAGACTATAACAACATCAGTTCGAACAGTGCTTGTTCACGTTACCAAAAGCAACTACTATTGTTCTCAACCAATGTGTTTGTTATACAAAGAGTGCAATTTTGGTAAAGGAGTATATGAAAAAAAATAACTTCTCATAATAAACTGCAATAAATGAGTACAAGAAAAAATAATTTTTAGCAATACTCAACAAAAGTAACCTAAGAAGATATCACATGTTCTTGGCCACAGTGGTGCATTTAAAAAGAAAAAGCTCAAAAGCAGAAGTTCAGAGCAGTGCGGACCACATGAAGCAGTAACTTCGAATAATTTCACATTTAACTCCAGCAGACTGAATATGTCTTATTATGGCAATATGAACATTCCTGGGACACATGGGATGGGTGAAGATGAAGAGGAGATGAATATCTATGCTAATGCAGATGCTCATGATGCCAGGACAGAAAAAGAGAACTCCGACGCCAAGAGACACCAAACACCTCGACACATAGGTACTGAGACTCATTTCATTATAACAACTAATACACACATTTTAGTCATTATAGTGTTAAGAAATATTTATCTTCATATCGGTCATCTTCAGGAAGTTTCAGAGCAGCTGCAGTGTGTTTGGTGCTGCTGTGTGTTCTTTTGCTGGCTGCAGTCATAGTGCTGGGTGTCCACATCCATACAAAGAACACAAACTATACAGAAGAGAGAGTCCGGCTACTAACCAGGAATACCAACCTCACAGAAGAGAGAGACCAGCTACTAACCACAATCAAAGCTCTTAAAGACCAATTAGCAATCAATAACCAAGACTTTACAGCTGAAAAGAAAGAATTATTATCCAAAAATGACAATCTAATGAAACAAAGTCAACAGTTAAATCAAGAGAACAATGACCTGCGGAAACGTCTTGGTGAAATGGGTAATCATGACCACATCTATACAAACATTCAACATTAACAACGTGTCGTATACTGTACAATCTTGGGTACAAACTGTTATAAACAAGTTGTGTAGTGTGGAAGAGAATGAAGAGTTAATAGTTGAACTATTTTTGTTTACAGATCAATCCTGTCTTTACTATTTTTCTTCTGAGAAGAAGAGCTGGACTGAGAGCAGAAAATACTGTAGAGAGAGAGGAGCAGATCTGATCATCATAAACAACAGAGAGGAACAAGTGAGTGAAAGATATTGTGTGTGTTTGCTTCAGATGGATAAACATTTGCTGTATATGTAAAGTCAGCTGAATTTTGTCCTTATCAGAATTTCATCTTTTCAGGAATTTGTTAGGAAATGGTTTGATAATAATAGAGTCTGGATTGGTCTAACTGACAGTGATGAAGAGGGCACATGGAAATGGGTTGATGGCAGCATACTGACCTCTGGGTGAGAAATCAATGGATTGAACTGATCATTGTGTAATAAATGATTTTCACAGTCAGTGTCAGAAAGCAGAACTGAACATCTAATGCTGATCTGCTGATGCAGGTTCTGGATGTTTGGTGAGCCCAGTGGACATAGAAGAGAGAACTGCGCTCTAACAGTTGTAGGAGAATGGGCTGATCATCCATGTACAGAGGAATATAATTGGGTGTGTGAGAAGAGAAAAACGTAAGCCACTGAACAGGGGTGTTGCTAGTGACAGAGTGCATGGGGCCTATAAACCACCCCCCATTTGCTTAGTATGGCAGTGTTTATATGACTATTTGAAATATACATATGAAAGGGAGTTCAAATGTCGTAATCATGACCACATCTATACAAACATTCAACATTAACAACGTGTCGTATACTGTACAATCTTGGGTACAAACTGTTATAAACAAGTTGTGTAGTGTGGAAGAGAATGAAGAGTTAATAGTTGAACTATTTTTGTTTACAGATCAATCCTGTCTTTACTATTTTTCTTCTGAGAAGAAGAGCTGGACTGAGAGCAGAAAATACTGTAGAGAGAGAGGAGCAGATCTGATCATCATAAACAACAGAGAGGAACAAGTGAGTGAAAGATATTGTGTGTGTTTGCTTCAGATGGATAAACATTTGCTGTATATGTAAAGTCAGCTGAATTTTGTCCTTATCAGAATTTCATCTTTTCAGGAATTTGTTAGGAAATGGTTTGATAATAATAGAGTCTGGATTGGTCTAACTGACAGTGATGAAGAGGGCACATGGAAATGGGTTGATGGCAGCATACTGACCTCTGGGTGAGAAATCAATGGATTGAACTGATCATTGTGTAATAAATGATTTTCACAGTCAGTGTCAGAAAGCAGAACTGAACATCTAATGCTGATCTGCTGATGCAGGTTCTGGATGTTTGGTGAGCCCAGTGGACATAGAAGAGAGAACTGCGCTCTAACAGTTGTAGGAGAATGGGCTGATCATCCATGTACAGAGGAATATAATTGGGTGTGTGAGAAGAGAAAAACGTAAGCCACTGAACAGGGGTGTTGCTAGTGACAGAGTGCATGGGGCCTATAAACCATCCCCCATTTGCTTAGTATGGCAGTGTTTATATGACTATTTGAAATATACATATGAAAGGAGTTCAAATGTCAGATACTGTACAATCCAGTTTTGAGCTGCTTTCTTGTTCTATTACCTGCAGCCATACTTTGTTTTGTTTGTCATGGTCACCAACATGAAAATGCAAATGCAAATGCTTCAAAGTGATATTAACCACAACACAATAATCTTGTATTAACTAGTCATCATGTTTGCTTTTGTGAAACCTTTATTCAACCTGCATTACACTAGTTCTCGACAAACCTGGATATATGAGGAAGCCTGATTTTATAGTGTGTGATAAGTGTATTTCTAGACCTGGAAAAGTCATATAAATTAATAAATTATTAAAATACCATGAGCATGTGTATGATGGATATAGATTTTTCTAGTTATGCCAAGCTCTAAAATATTTATTGAGTAGAAATTATGGGTACAATTATTTAAGTACTGCTTATCTGGTAATAACGAATGACTAAAAAAAAGTCAGATTCATTGGATAAAACCAAAAATAATTTAGTAAATGATAAATTAGTTTCAATTTTATTCTTGCTCTGCTTAAACTGACTTCAATTTCATATCATTCTAAAATTTAGACTGACATATTTATCAATTTATTTCTGTTTCTAATTTGGATATTTGATTATTCCAGTATTCTCTTACTCTTCAGTGATTTGTTCATCAGGGATCCAATTTTGTATAGTCTCATGCCGGCTGGTCGGGATCTCAAGGTCACAAAATCGCCAGTCTGATTATCATTAGAGGTTGCAGTGTACAAATAAGTTTTTGGTATAGATCAAGCTATATAATCTAATTAAGTGTTTGTATGTCATCTCACTTGTTCTTATTCTAATTCTAAGGCAGTTGTGGCCTAATGATTAGAGCGTCAGACATGTAACCCGAAGAATCAGATTACAGAGACATGCAGAGCAGCCAAACTAAACAAATCAACATTCAGTGTTATAATGTCTGACTATAAAAGACTAGAGATATCTGAGGTTATTTATGAGAGTGTGAGCAGGGCTGAGCTTCAGGACATGGACAGAGAGACAGTGGAGATGATGCTGGATTTTACAGGTAATCACTTTCACTTCTATGATAAAATGAATAAATAGGTAAAAATATCACAGTTTGCACATGTTCGGTCGTTTCACATGTCTGTGGTGTTCAGGAAATGATTGTGTGAGGAACAGAAACTACAGAGCAGCTGCAGTGTGTTTGGTGCTGCTGTGTGTTCACATCCATACAGAGAACACAAACTACACAACTGAACTGTGGAAATGTCTTCATGAAATGGGTAATCATGAACGATACAAATATACTGACTTTTAGCATTAAAAACAAAATCTATACAGTAATCATATGATAGGGTGACCATACGTGCCATTTTCCCAGGACGCGTCCTGGCCAGGATTTCTATATTGCTTTGATTCAAAGTACCTCGACAGCGTTTCGAAAACACAAGGAACCGATGTCATACACCGATCGGTCTGCACACGCAAACAAAGCCAAACCCTAGATATTTTAGGCAATATAGAAATCCTGGCCAGGACACGTCCTGGGAAAATGGCACGAATGGTCACCCTATCATATGATGGGAATAAAGTGATAATAGTTGAACTGGTTGTGTTTGTAGATAAATGGATTTACTAGCAATCCAATCTTTACTATGTTTCTTCTGAGTGTAAGAGCTGGACTGAGAGCAGACAAAAGACTGTTTGAAGAGAGGATTGGATCTGATCATCATAAACAACAAAGAAGAACAAGTGAGTGAAAGAGAAAAGAGAAAGATCGTAAATGCTTGTACATATACATATACTTGCTATATATATTTCTTAATGTGTTCTCACAAACCATTCAAGAAGATGCTTGTCACTAGTGGAAAAGTTTCATATATGCAAATCATGTCTTGATTAACTGCCCTACAAAGGCACAACACAGAAACTAAACCAATACTAGAACTGAGAAAAATGGCATGAGAATTGCCTTATTGAATTTTGTCCGTTTCTCGGTATGCGTTGTGATGCAATCTTACGTCCATGTGGACATGTTCTGCATCATCATCAACCGCCAAAGTTCAATTTCAATTCTCAAGAATGCAAGTACAGGATGCATAAAATTACATAAAAAGATGCATTCTTAATTCTGAGGATGCATTGAATACAGACTTCACAATCATAGCAGGAAGACAATGTACAAAGTAAATGTTTTAATAGGTTTTGACATTTGATGTTATATTTATTGTGCATTTAGTGGAGCTTTCCTATTATTTAAAATGTGCTGAGTCATTTGAGCAACAAGATCACGGGACATATCTCAGAATGATTCTATGTCCTCGTCCTTTCAAGTTTGCTCCAGTATATGTTTAGCCAGTTTAGCCAAACCTGAGAGCTCAACATTGACAAAAAATAGCTTACTGTGTTCCTTGCATGGAAGAAAGCCTAAAGTGGTAAAGGTGTCTGTAATGGTTAGGGTGTAGTTGTTATTAAATTAAATATTAAACAGCACTGAACATCTAATGCTGATCTGTTGATGCAGGTTCTGGAATCATGGAGAGCCCAATGGATATGAAAAAGAGAACTGTGTTTTCACTCATTTTTCAGGGTGGGTTGATCATTCATGTACTACAGGTTATCAATGGATCTGTGAGAAGAGTTTTTTAAATGACTCATTGAACCATATATTTGTTAATGCAGTTCATTATGGACATACATCAAGTTCAAAGGGATAGTTTACCCAAAAATGAAAATTATTTCATTATTCACTCAACCTGATGTTGTTTTTAAACTCTGTATGCCCTTCTTTCTTTTTCACTGAGAAATTAAAAAAATTGCCCTGCTCGTGCTTGATCATAATAGCAATTAATGTTGACCATCTATTCAAGCTTTGAAAAAAGGATGCAAACGTATTATAAATGATTGATAAAATTAAATATTGTGTTCTGTAACTAAGCATATGATAATTGCTCAGTTTAGAATTTGTCCTATATGCCAATGTTTTTATGGCTATATTCAGTAATATATGAAATATACAAAGTTCAAATATTACTTTCAAGCTGGAGTTGGTGTGTTTTCTCTTAGTTGCTCTACTGTGCTATGCTTGGATTTGTGTTTGATGAAGAGAGAACAGTTTCAAATCAAGATCATCTCTAACATGACAAAGACACCAGATTATGTAACAGACATTGTGTTTTCAGAAAGATCTTTACAATAAAGATCTTTCAACATCTTTGCTGCAGAACTTTTATTCAACTCACATTACGCTAGAGTTTCAATGTGGACGTCACTGTTAACTAAACTTCACAGAGGTGGAGGTTAGAGAAATCGTGGGAAAAGTTTTACATGAGCTAAACCTTGAAGAAGGATAAAAATGGACTTGTCAAACAGCGATAGGAGGAGTGAAGTATCTGCGCGGGTCTTAATGTCAGTAACTTTCTCTCTATTCTCAAGGCCACGATTTTCATCCTTGAAGGTGAAAACTTGAAGATATTCAATAATTCCCATCACACTGTTTTCCAGCAGCGCCAAACATTCAGGTTAGTTGAGGTTTGAAAGATGACAAGTATTTAACAGGGATCAACACAACACACACATTAACAAGTCCTGCTGTTGTGTTGTGCCCACGTTTCAGTTTTTAACCACTCAGGGTGTGATGACATGCTGCATTCATGGTTGCCTGCGATATTTCTTCCCTTTTTTTTTTTTTTTGTCAGAGTAAAATGGACTCAATGGAAAATTTTATATTTATTTCTCATTTACACATCCCAGCCAAGACAGGAAGCTTTTCAGCTGTAATGGAACATAAAGTGCTAAGGAGCCATTCACACAGAACTTGTTTTTATTTTGAAAAATGTGAGATGATCACAGATGTCCATTTACTGCATGAATTACAGTGGAATTAAAAAAAAACCTTGAGATGTACTTTAGGGTTTTTCACACTTGAACTAACCCTGCATCATTGTAAACTGAATACTGTTATCTTGCTGCACGCTTCACACTGCTCATTATTTACCCGGGGTTAAAAATCTATCAATTAGTATTCATAAATGATGTTTCAGACTGTAACCCTGGGATAACCTTCTTATTTGAACATTTGTGCGATGTCAGTGTTAGTGATTGGACAAAAGCACATGTATTAGCCCAAACTCAATTCCTGGAGTGCCGGAGCCCTGAAGAGTTTAGATGCAACCCTAATTAAACACACCTGATCCAACTAATCATGTCCTTCAGGCTTATTTGAAAACTACACGTTATGTGTGTTGGAGCAGGGTTGGGACTAAACTCTGCAGGGCTCCGGCCCTCCAGGAATTGAGTTTGACACCCCTTTATTAGCTTATATTTTGCCAACAGTTTTTCCTGATTTGACTTTTCAGACTGTAAAGGTAAGAATGAAACGCTCTCTTTATCACTTGAGTTGACACATTTTTCTTACCATTTGACATTTTCCCCTTAAATGCTGAAGCAACTGTTTATACAGCAAGTGGTGTTTCTGTAATCCAAAGAAAGTCACATAATCATCTAGCCAAAGCATCTAGTCGTTTCACACTGTACGCGTTTGGCACCGTATTGCGTAATGCAGGGATAACACTTAAGCGGTGCTTATGCTTCTCTGGAGCTGGGTTTCATATTCCTGAATAAACAGCGGTGCTAACCCCTCTTCTAAATTACTCGTGTGAAACATTCCTTTACCCGGGGCTAAAAACAGAATTTAGAGAGACCTATTAAAGGTCCTATGAAAAGTCCTATTAAATGTGTAACTGTAAGAATGATTCATTTGGATTTATTGGGGTTATTATTATGATGATTCATAAAATTTAATTATTATAGCGTTTTAAAATACGTTTTTTTGTGTTAATGTATATGATAAATATATTAAATCAGGAAAATGAGGAAACCTGCCTATGAGGTATCATTCTCTTATTTGAAAGTGCAATAATTCTGATTAAATGTAAAAAGAAATTTCTCAAATGAGAACAGTTATGAATAATAATAATAATAATAATAATAATTGTGATTATCAGTTTAACCATTATCATGCAGCACTACTCACAGGTAATTTATGCTATCATAAATAAAGGTAAAAAAGATTAAATATTTTTACATAAATTCAAACTGCCAAAAGCGTCAAGTATCTTCATAATTAAAAATACATGTGTTTTTTGTAGTGGACAGCATACAATAAGTAGTTTATTTGGATGTATTTTTTTTTCTATTTAAAATAATAATATTATTATAAATAATAATGTGTAATTAATGTAAAAAAAAATTACTACTACTAATAAGAATACTATTTTTACAATTATATTTTAATTAAACATATTATGTAACATTACAGTATTTTCTGTAAAATTACTTTTATATTTTGTAGAAATAGAGCAATATGGAGCATAAACACACCCGTCAAGCTGTTTAGAGAGATTGTTTTTTTCTGATGGGGTTTGGAGAGAGTACCATTAGCTGAATGGACTTCAGTGTCACATCAACAGACGAAAACCTCAGGCAGAATAGCAAGCTGGAATGCTAGAAGGTTCCCATGGAAACTGTGGAGCATGGAATATTTCTCGGGAAGTCTCAGAACATTTCATATTCCGGTTCTCTCTCCTGGCAGATGAGAAGACCTTTGATCATCTATAATGGTCTGATGCGGCGTGTGCGCTAGAATATAGTCAAGAACTTATATAATACATTTGTGTTACTGCTGCTAAGTAAGCCATTTGTACACACTGCAACACAGCAAGTATGTTTTCAACACAAAAGTTCCCAAATGGTGGTCGCCAAAAATGTGCGCATCACTTCACACAGATAGTGAAAAGCATTTAGGGATACAGTGAATCGTTTATGCTAGCAAAATTTCAAAGATTAACTCCTGGGTGGGAAACAACCTAAATCCCTGAAGCAATACCTAGTGCAAACTGATCCTGACTGAGACAGAATGACATGTAGGTGTTGAAACATGCATCTGTGTTGACCAATGAGCAGTTCCAGTGCCAGCTGTTATTAAGGACAGAATATGTACATTGAGGACGCATGCTGCCTCGGGACCAGGATGTTGGATTGCTCAGGTCAGAGAGTCCCATCCCGCATTGCTTTGCACTGGAGTCGACAAGCTGATTATTAAGTTTAGTGGTTGTCAAGCCCAAGAATTCGACCTTGAAATGTCAGCAAGCACAATGGTAGATTTTCCCGCAAGCAAAAAGACACGATTAAATGTGCATTCTTAGCTCTGTATAAATCAATACTAGGTTTTAAATAATGTGTGTGCCTCAGCATAGCTTAAAAAATAAGATCATCAAAGGAAATGAATCAATGAGCGAATGAGTGATGAAGAGATTTCTACAGTTTTTGCCATCTTGCTTTTAATTTTAATTTAATCCCAGCCCAGATTCAATGTGCATTTGTTTATCACCAAAGCCCCTTTTGGCAAGGATTTTATTTGTCCAAAAGTGTTTGTCAAAGATCCAAAAAAGGTATTTTTCCTCCGTCAGGAGAGAGATTTGATTCATTTTTCCATGCAACCGTGAGCCAGCCCGTCATCCTCATATACTCCGGTTAAACCGTGGATTGTGAAGGGTTTATGCAATCCAGTCTGCTTTGGAGCACTAACACTGAGATGAGCTGCTACATATTACAGCAGGAACAGATAGCGATGACAAGCACACGCACAACTCAGACAAATAAGCATGTAATGATGCACATAATGCAAACTCACACATTTAGTCTGTCACGTTTATAGACATATTTTAAAGAAAAAAAGACTTAAAGGGAACATATGATGCGATTTCAATTTTTCCTTTCTCTTTGGAGTGTTACAAGCTCTTGGTGCATAAAGAAGATCTGTAAAGTTGCAAAGACTAAAGTCTCAAATCCAAAGAGATATTCTTTATAAAAGTTAAGAGTCAACCACGCCTACCTAAAATGGCTCGTTCTAACACGCCCCCACATGTCTACGTCACGATGTGGGAAGATTTGCATAACGCCGCCCAAATGTTCACGCAAAGAAAGAAGGCGTAACTTTTATTCTCGCTGTAGTATTGTTGCTGCCGCCATGTCGTGAAGACGCGTGTGTGTTTGTGTTCTCTGTGTTTAATTGTGAAAGCAAAACTACTTTGTTTGGCCTTGCAAAATAGGATTATATCCACTTCGTCATGCCTAGAGCTGATGGAGTAGACTACAATGCCGGCTGTTCTGACTCACAAACTGTAAGTACTTTTTCATTTTAAGGATTTGCCACTGATGATTCAAATGAGAGTTTTGAGCAGTGTAGAGTAGCGCTTGTAGTTTGTCATTTCTCCGATCACAAATGCAGACATGGTTTTATGTTTACGTGGGCGCGATGCAGCGCAATGCGAAAAAAAGACGGTATAAGTCATTATAATCCGTAATTATGTCCCCACTGGATGCAACAAATGCCTCGTTTATAATGGATTTTACTGGTTTTGTCTCGTTGCAGCAGGACACGGCATCACAGTATGGTAAGGGGCGTAACATTTCCGTCACACCCTTGAGGTATTCGGCCAATCACAATGCACTGGATAGCTGGCCAATCAGAGCACACCTCGCTTTTCAGACCGATGAGCTTTGTAAAAATCGACGCGTTTCAAAAAGGCGGGGCATAGAGGAGAAACAATAACGTACAGTATGTGGAAAATAATGTGGTTTTTTTTACTTTAAACCGCATAAACACATTGCATTACACCAAATACACAAAATAACGTT
>NW_015655597.1:346785-368139 GCF_001515625.1 Sinocyclocheilus rhinocerous | reverse complement strand
AGCACACCTCGCTTTTCAGAACAATGAGCTTTGTAAAAATTGACGCGTTTCAGAAAGGCGGGGCATAGAGGAGAAACAATAATGTACAGTATGTGGAAAATAATGTGTTTTTTTTACCTTAAACCGCATAAACACATTTCATTACACCAAATACACAAAATAATGTTCTTTTTAGCAACATCATATGACCCCTTTAATGCTACAGCATGCAATGACACTGTAGAGCAGAGCTGTTCAAATTGGGGTTCCTTGACCTCTGAGGGCCAAAAGGGGGTGCTAGTGGGTTCGCTATTATTATTATTATTATTATTATTTATATATATATATATATTTTTTTTACAAAATGTTTTTGAGATATCAAAATTAGCATATTAACTAAATTGTAATTTTAACATATTAATTTAATTATAACTTAAATTATATGTTAAAAACATAATCATAATACAAATATATAGTTATTTATTATTGCAGCAATATTATAAAATTCATATTATGTATAATGTAACGGGGCGAATGGCAAACGGGTAATCCAACAGACAAACAATAATCCATGCGAGGTGCAAACAGAGTCCAAACGTCAAGACGAGAGAGAATTCCAAGACAGGCAGAAGATCAGTAAACAGGCAGGGCAACACGAAGTGACTAGACTTAGACTGGAAACTAGAATTGAAAACTAGGACTGGGAACTGGCTCCGTAGAGTAGCTATCACTAGGTGAACGATAAGCGCTAAACAATACTCTGCAGTGAGAGAGAGGAAGTCCATGGCTTATGTAGGGTGTGTGATTGGCAGCAGCTGTGTGTGTAATCAGTGCAATGGATGCTGGGATATGTAGTCCGGGATGACATGCAACAGTTTGTGTAGTGTGAGAGTCAATGTAACGGAAGGGTGACCTCTGGTGGCAATCGGACGGAAGTCCATGGACAGGATTCGTGACATATAATTTATTATTATTATTATTATTATTGTGATATTATTTTATACATTTTATACATTTAAATATGTTAAAAACATTAGCATGTTTATAGAATTTTGAAAAATAACAGCTTCATAATAAAAAATAATAAATACATAAATATGTAATGATATTATCAAATTCAAAGTATATGTGAATACAATTATATACACACTACATTTCAAAACTTTTGGAGCAACACGATTTTTTAAAAGAATACTATTTTGCTCACCAAGCCTGTGTTTATTTGTTGAAAAATACAGTAAAACATTAATATTGTGAAATATTTTTACAGTTTAAAATAACTGTTTTCTATTTGAATATGTTTTAAAATGCTATTTATTCCTGTGTTGGCATAGCTGAATTTTCAGCATCATTACTTCAGTCTTCAGTGTCACATGATCCTTCAGAAATCATTATAATATTTATTCTATTATTATTATTATTATTATTATTATATAGTTATTATCATGAAGTTGTGGTAATATTATCAAATTCAAATTATTTATATATAAAAACAATTATAATAATAATAATTAACTTTAAATGGGTTTTTATTCATGAAAATATATAGTTTTTCTATGTCCCTGTTTTAGAAAACTTTTTGGGACAACAGCTTGAAGCAGTTTTGTGTTCCATCATTACAACATGGCTGTTCTGTTTGAGTGTGAAGGTACTTTTGGCCGTATAAGTAAGTTCATTGCTCTCTCTCCCCTCACGCATATCCACACACAAATACAGATGCAGTCATGCATAACAGCAGACTCTGGAATATCTATGCTGTATTTCAGAGCAGCAGGGAATTGTCCACGAATGGAGCAGGGCCAGAGAGTTCAGTGTGGACCCAGAGAGAGAGTGCTGCAGGCTCATCAGATGGGATCGGCCTAAACTAGGAGGGCAGTGTTCTCGAAGTCATTGGAATCACAGCTTCCCCCCAAAATAGCCTGATGCGTCCGAGCACTTGACTGTGAGTCCTATAAAAACAGACAGCCGAAAACAGGAAAGAGAGAGAATAGGACAGTGCACGGGACGGTCCGACGAGTCACATGCCCAGAAACATCATCTTCTCCCACTCGTTCTGTCTTTAGCCTTTTTCATTTTCCCCCTCAGATGTCTCCTGCCGTCCACCTCCCTCTTTTCGATAATTCCACACAGTAACAACCACAATTTCCAAACTGTTTTGACAGACACGGCCCTGTTCGCTATAATAGTTCTTTCCTTTTATGTGTTTTGTTGGATTATTCGCAAATCCTCTTTTGAATGCACAAAATCAGCAGATTTCTGACTTTACCTCTCATGACACTCACAATTTTCTTCCCCCACCCCGTCTTTCAGTACAGACCTCAATTGAGTTGGCATTTATGAAAAGTATATATGTTCCCAGACATCTTATAATCCAGTGCTATTACAGCTGAACTGTATTGCAACAAATGCCAGAGGTGGCAGGACTAATTTGCAACAACAAACGGATGAGAAAGTCTGCTACTTTTGAAGATGATTGTTTGAAGGAAGCAGTTCTGTTGTCTGTGATCTCAGTAAACAGTTTTTTTTCTGCTCTCTGCAACCATTTGGACTCGAAAAAAATGTGTTCTGACAGAAAATCTATCAACATTAGTAATTAGTGGAGTTGCAGTTTTTAAGGTCACATCACTCCACCATCAGATCTGCTTTTGCCCACCTTGCACTTTGTCAGTAAAAAGCCAAAATAGTGTCTGACATGCCCAGTGGCGCCGAAACAGTCTTGTCATTTCCATTACCCGATTTCTGTTCCATACGCATCTCCTTAATCTTCTCTCTAAATCTCTTGTTTGGCTCCTAGAAGGGTGTTTTATCAGATCAGATCATATACTGTTGCACTTATTTGTAACGTCATTACTCTGTAAATCTTGTTTTTCCAGTCATTTGATCAATCTGACTCAATCTGGGAAGTGTAATGTTCTAAAACATGGATTATAGGAACTGTCATGCAAACAAGAAGATTAAGGTTAAAGAAAAACAAGTGATATCTAAACTAATTCTGTGTGTAAAAGTTGAGACATTGTTTCAAAACCGTCACAGGCGTCATCAAAAACAGTGAGATAAGTCGAATGAATTTACCACACAGACATTCATCCAGGGGGATCATTCTGCTAATCTGTTTTCTGCGTCATCTCTGAGTAGGCATATGTCCAGTTAAAGGATTTATGCCAAAATTTATCCTAAATTGACCTCCTTTCAGCCAACTCTGTTTAAAAGCGCATGACAGTGCTTCTTTTACACAAAGAAATATATTAAAAAGTATTAATAAAATGTGAAATAATGTGAACTAACATACCTTATGTTAGTTCACATTATTTCACATTTTATTAAGACCCCTGTCATATCACTCATGGAACAAATTAATTATTGCTAATTTTTGAATCGTGCATTTCTACAGTCGTATTGGTAACTGAAAACTTTTGCGCAATGTGGCATCCACACAAAGTATAAGTTAAAGACAACAGCCATTTCAGCCAGCTCAAACGGGGTCAGCTTGCCCTGTACAATGGCTCAAATTTGGCAGAAATTGTAAGAGTACTATACTAGTATGCTGTGTATTTAAAATGCAGAAGCCATTGTTTTTTTTGTTTTTTGTTTTTGTCAAACTCGTCCTTGTGGCACTTGCTCAAGGGCACCTCAGTCGTGGTATTGAAGGTGGGAGAGAGCACTGTACATTCATTACATTAGAGTAGAATAATAGAAAACATCTCCTTTCTCATTAATCTTTTTGCAGAGTATAAATCCACTCTGGTTTGTGGATGGAGCCGCAAAAAAACATCTACCAATATTGCATTTGGTAAACTGCTTGAGATCTGACCTGATTTAAAACATAATTGAAAACACACCACCAACCTTGATACTGTTCAAGAAGTGTTCAACAGTTCAGCTGATGCAATAAAACAATCATCTATAATCAGAGCAGATATAATTTCCAAAACATTTATTCTTAATATTTAACATGCATTTTGAATTTTGAATGACACTACAAAGACATTCTCACCTTTGTTTTCTTTGTTTGCATATGCATTAAGGCCACTTCAAAGTCATGTGACAGCACAAGATGTCACTTAAATCAAATCAGTGCTTTTATAATTCAATATCACTGCATGTATCTGTACTTCGTTAACATTCATTTTTAATATGCAGTCATGGCTGCTTTGCAGTATCCTTCAAACTAGCACTGCAAAGATATTAACACGATTTTATGTATATACAGTAACAGTTAGATAACAGGCTAACTCTGTTGCTTCTCATTAAAATTCAATGAACATTATGTAAATTATATTTAGAACTAATTAAATATTTATGGATTACATCTCTTAATCATATTCTTGTTGATTACTACAATATAAATTAATGCTTTGAAAGTCGAATTTGCATTCACAACTGAATACCCATACATTACAGGCATAAAAATAATTTATAATAGCTCTATAATTAATTAAAACCTGATCGAGATTTACTGAGAATTTAGCTACATAAAATTGTTTGAGTATTTTAGGAATAGCTTTTCCAAACATGCGGCTACAAGCAACAAAATTGGCCACCTTCAAAACCAGCCAGTCTTGTTGCGGTTACTGATAACAACAGAACATAGGGCTCAAAGTATGAGGCAAACTAAGGTGATGAAAGTCTGTACCATTGTCACTGACACTCTGACAGTAATAATCCAAAAATGCCTCTTTTTTGCCTGCCATAGTGAGTAAAGTATTATAACAGCCTGGAGAGAGGATTGGCTGTACTGACATAACAATGACATATTCACATAAAAGGCTACCTCTTATTGAACCAGAATATTACAATAAATTGACTAAGCCTGAAGCAGTTTGGCTTGGCTCAAAGATATTTCAGTCACAAAATCATCCGTCTCTGCATGCAGGAGCTACTAACTCTACACAAACCATTTATTCAGCCCAGCATCGACACACATACAGTGTATAATGGGAAGCTGCAAAAACACTGTTTCAAGTTCATCTCGATAAACTCCAAACACTCTGGATGCAGAGTTCGCTTTAAAAGTAGCCCTATTTTCAGCAGTGGGTGGATTGCAATAGTGGAAACACAATTCTGCTTAGCTGTTCAAACCCAAAATCAAAAGACAACTCCAAAGCTGCAAACAGTGTGAAAAAAATTGCTCCGGCAAGAGTATGTTGGCTAATGATAGTTTAGCAGTATGTGTAGTCCTGTAATGTAAAGGTCTTGGGAATTTGTCTTGATGTCTCTCTTTAGACTGCAGGGACATCGTGGAGTTTTGCCTTGTTAACAGTGCCAATCGGGCTGGCCAGAAACCCTGCTGATGTACTAGAAACTCTGGAAGTCAAACTCTAGGCTGGCAAATGACAGAGCCACTCAAATTACTTCCATCCCATACTGAGGAAACATTAGCAACGACATGCTGTGACTTGGAAAAATGGTAAATGAAGAAAAAGGGAATGAAAAAGAGATCTGCATGTTTTAAAACTTGGTGATACTTGTACTGCTTCAGACAGGTAAGAACCTGGTCCCATCATAACAACGCTGAACCCATCTGGGACCATCCCAGATGAGAATATATTGAGGCTCTTCACTGAACACTAAACAGCTCCCTGGCACCCATAACTTCCCATCTCCTCCATGAGAGCTCCTCTGATCTTCTGCCTTACCGCTCTTCTGCTCTCAGACTCCCTTATCTATCAGAGCTGCCTTTTCAGACTTTAAGAAGACAAATTGGAGCTCTCTGATGTTAGAAACTACCTGGAAGTCTCACTTAGTCCCTTTCAAAGCTAAAGCTTTGGAATAAGCTGCAATCAAAGAAATGAAACCTAGTTGGCCTGTATCATAATGAAGTTACAAACATTTCACAAATCAAATAAAAACCACTCTCGTTGCCATAACCCATGGGTGTTTAATCATGCTCCTGGAGGGCCAATGTCCTGCAGAGTTTAGCTCTAACCTGTCCCAACACACTTGCCTAGTTTCTAGCATTCCTAAAGACCTTGATTAAATGGTTCAGGTTTGTTTAATAAAAAATTATTGCAGGATACTGGCGCTCCAGAAGCAGGGTTGGACACAGCTTCGAAAACCATATGACTCTTTTCTACAACTCTTACCAAGTAATTTGGAAAGACTTTTCAAGACATTCCTTAACCTGCACACTTACCACTGGGATTCACTCTGCTTAGTGTTTGGTCCTTTTTTCTCTTCTCAGTTTTCCAGGCTTCCCCCACATTCCACTCTTTTGTCCCCACATCTGCAATCTCAGAAAGGTTCACTGCATGCCTCTTTGATAGATAAAACTAGATGGCAACCGATTACCTAAAGCGTGATCTTAATGACTGAGCTCCACTTCCCCACAAAATTGCTCTCTTCATTGATCTAGCTCTTACTTAATGGATCTCAAAATGACAACTAAACTACTGCAACTCTCTCCTTAATAGCCATTTGAGTGCATCTGAAAAGGTGATCCTGTACTTGCTTTTAACATCTGGAAATTCTCTGACCTTACTCTTACTACTTCCTTGATGTGCAAGAACTCAATTCAAGACACTGTTCCTGGCTTACACTTTACGCACTCACATACCATGACTGGCTGCCTAACTCCGGGAACTTTCCTGAGCAAACTGGCAAGTGGCATCTGAATATCAGCAGTTCCAGTCAAATTGGAGAAGTCCATGTCCAGTCCATGCAAGAAGTAAGGGTACAAAGATGTTTTCGAGTCTACCTGGAAGTAATGTCAAGCTGATACAATGTTGGTATTTGAGGAAGAATTAAACCTTGCCGGGTTATTAGCATAAAATATTCAGAGTTTTGTTTGAGGCACTTCACTTGCAAGTTAACTAGATTCACAAGCAGAAGACAATAAGAAGTTCAATGCATTTTAAATAACGATGGGTTCCTACTTGACTTTAGAGGCCCAGTTTAGTATTCATCTTGCATTCTCAGCCTTGGTAATTGTCACTCACATGATTTGTGCATTCTATTGCAATTTGCTTTAGTAGACAGCATCTGTTCAGAGCATAAATAGATAAAGTTTAGGTGGGATGCTCAGATTTGCTAAATGCCTGAATTTGCAATTATAACACTGTCATACAATGACCTGCAAGTGCCAATCTCAAGACCCTTCAGCCAACAACAAGCCAGCCATGCCTGCAGTGCTCTGAACCCAAAGGACATGTTTCTTCCCTACTCCTGTCCTTCAGTACTGTGTCCTCTCTACTCCGCTCGCTAAAGTGGCTACTTACAGATGGGAAGTGAGGAGACGAGTGGGGTAGAAAGAGAAAAAGGGAGAAAGAGAGGGTGGGGATAGCAAGAGAAAATCATGATAATGTCTGAGTATGGCTGCACGATTATGAAAGCAGTCATAATTGTGGATTATGTTCCTCAATACTGCAAATATTACTTTTGATGAATAGAATTTACATCAAAACAATATAACATGCATCTCATTAGGACCAGTTGTTCCCGATTAATTTAAACAGCTATTTTGTATATAGTCAGTCTGAATTGACCTAAATGGAATGCTGTAAAGTGACATTTTTAAAGATTAATCAAAATGTCGATTATATTTTAGATGAATTCTGCAGACCTATGGCTGATTTTAGATCACAGAAATAGTTGTTCATCAGAGAGACAGGAAGAGAGGATGAACTGTGCAGACAGAGAGAGAATGAGGGAAATGACTAGGCAAGAGAGCGTGAATGTTTTTTTACTTGCCTTGCTTCGGGGAAGTTATGTGTGGAGATGCGTGTCAGCTGCCTTCACACTGCACATTTTCTCTGTTGTGCAGGAGAATGCTACAAAAGCACATCTCACCATAATGACTCGATGAAAAGTGAATGAACTGGTTTATGGCCAAAACATCTCTCTGTCTGAACAAGGCACATGAAGCAACTCCCTATAGGAAAGTTTTGAAAATTAGGTGTGCAAATGTCAAAAATGAGAAATTCAACTAATAATGTTTTCGGTTTTTTATCCCTGGTGAAGGCCTGGCTGATCTCAGCAAAGTAAGATCATTACTTTGATACTGAATTATTTCACTCACTGCTCTAGAGGAAGTGATAATGCTCAGAACATTACATTTATAAATAGTAGAAGATGAAAAAAACAGCATGTGTCAGTAAAGCCAAAACCACAGTCTTAAGCAAAAAAAAAGTACAAAAAAAAAAAACCTAGGAAAAGTCCTAACTACATGTACTTCTTAATGTGGTTTTAGCCAAAGGCTGGTGGCAGATATCTGATATGGTACTGAGGTCTTAGTTTCACTTCAGTGACTTAAGGATGTTGTGATAAACCTCTGTTGGTAGTTGCAGCTACCAGAGCTCACGCAAAGTCCCTGGTTCACATTTCTGATTCACCCAAGCAGCGGTGCGTCAGTTGTCTCACAATGTGCGTCACATATAATAGTCTGTATTTTGAATGTAATTAAATGATAAAGCCAGTCGCAGATAGAACATAGCCCCACAGGGATTTGTTGGAAATGAAAAAAGGCTGTTATTGTACAACTGTGAATCTAATGTTATCTGAAATTGGGAGGTATGGTATTACAATGTGAACCTGACCTGAATTTAGCAAACAATTCCAGTCTGGATCATATTGCACTTCCGTCTATTCAGTGACTTGCAAATTGTCTGCCAGTGGTTTAGGTTAAATAAGCTTAAATTAGATCTGGTTATTTACATCAAATGCTGAATGAATAGAATTATGATTATCTCTTACCAACAATTTCATCACACTCTCTTCTGTCATTGTTCTGATCATACATAGTCCAGATTTGCCTTTTGATGCACATCTTCATCAAAGACTCTGACTTATACAACTCCTGCTTACTCGAACGTCATCATGATAACACCTTGATAACGTCTAGAACAAAGTTTCTCAATTTAAAGACCTTCAGCTGGCAGTAATTCTTTATCATGTAGCATTGGTTGTTTTTTGAAAAACATCTTTACCTAGAGAAAAAGCTATTAGAATTGAATTGAAATTCACAAAATTCAAAAGAATCTAGTGGTCATTACTGTCATTAATGTTTGTTTCTTCCTCCGCTGTTCTGGTCTCTAGTTGACTAAATCACTTCTATGTGTAGAGTAATTTTTCATTCATTTTTGCAACTTTTTTCTTCAAAACAAAATCTTTGAAGGAGAGAATGTCTTCTGAATAGCTTCAAAGTAGGACTGGCTTGATTTTAATTACCATATTGAAAATACAGCTTCACATTATAAATTGCAATGTTTCTTAGCAACCATAAACAACCAATAGTTGCAAAATATACCGCCTCCATTGTGATCAGCAAACCTTCCTACACTAGGAATGCTTCATCTGTGAGAATTTACAGAACAGATTATAGTTTTCTGCTTGATGTCAAATTAAATCACACATAAAGCAGTATAAAGCAGAATCTCATTTGGGTCACAAAAAAAGTTGCTTGAGGGCTGCTTTCAGTAAAAAACATCAATTTTGACATCTTAAGACAAAGCTGATTATCTCATTGAGACATATAAGAGAATCACCCCTTTGCTATCCTGAGCGTAGAGTAACCTCTGTCAGAGCCATGTTTCTCAGAGCCATGTCCCATGTTTCTCACAGTCCATTCTCATTTTGGACTCCTTTCTCTCAGATATTTCTCATGTCTCAGTTGTGTCTACTTTTATTTCTCCTAAGGAATTTTAGGAGAAACATCTGAAATGCTGTTGATACTAAAATGAGAGATATATGAGAATCTCATCTAAGTCTCCTGAGCTTAGGAAGAGCAACCACTACAGAAGAGCAACACAAGAGCAAAAAAATGTTCCTATGGGTAGTTGTGTCACAGTTTTGAAGACCTGAAGGCACAGTTTTCCTCTGAGACTGTTTAAGTCTTATGTCAGGCCTGATATATCCACCTTTTCCTCTCTTTTGTTTTATTTTAGAAGTGTAAGATATAAGCAGCTGTGAGGAGAGGAAAAGATGAGTAATTGAGTACAGGGTCAAATGAAATGAACTTGAATCAAATTTGAAGCACCCTGATTCATTCCCAATCTGATACACAATGTGACCTCAGTCCAACAGAGAACCTCACCATCACTAGACACAGAACTGTTACATCATCAGAAACACACATGTGCACGCACACACATGCTAGCACACTTACAAACACATAGTACTCACATGCGGGCAATCCCTAGGACATGTCACATCGTATGTAAATAAAAAAAACGGGTTCACTAGGTCAAACTGTTTTTTAGAATAGGCACATGCCAGGTGCCACACAAAGGCTTTCTTGTTTTCCGCTCTGAATTTTAGCACTCAGGCATTTGTATAAGTCGCATCCGGTTTTGCGGCCTTTGGCCTGAAACAGCCAGAAAGCACTTAGCAACTCACCTCGATGACTCACTCACAAGTAATTAGCCACTGTGATTCAGTTAGCAGCGTAAGAACTAGTCTCCATGCGGAAAACAAGGTGGAGTGTACTGGCGCTCTGGGATGGTTTCACTGCCAAGACATTAGGAATCATTTGCACATGAAATATCAAGATTCTTTCATTTCTGTATTTTGTTGTTGTTGTTGTTGTTGTTTTTCAACAAAAACATTTGCAGTCATATTTGACTTGAGGCCTGGGTTTTAAAAAAAATTGTTGAACTGAGACGTGTGCTCTGTAGTAAAGCAGTAGTGTGTCATTTCTGAGTCACTATTGTGTAAACAGACAAAAAAAAAAAACATTTCAAATCAGCTGTCCCGAACAGACCTCCCAACCTGCCACTGGTTGAACAAAAGGTGTAGCTGACAAGCATTAAATATGACAACAAAACTCTTTCAGTGCAAATGAGGCCTGGTGAATACAGTCAGCCCTTGAACCTCAATACGACACACTGTGAATATTCATGTATATTTGTGATCAAATAATAGATGCACCCATCAAAAAAGGGATGTACAATATAAGAGAAGGGGGTAAAATTAGAAAAAATTCAAGAGAACACTCAACTACACTTGATTCTAATAGCAGACAGTACAAAGCAAATAATCATGTGCAAATTAGATTGCACTAATAGTGATTAATTACTGCACATTGCCATTTCTGGTTATGCAAGTGCAGTCGGTCATATTACAGACACCTGATAAACCCATCTCATGCCCTCTTTGTTTAATCCATCGCTACAGGTGTGGGAGTATCTGCACCAGCGTTTCAGTGAGTCATTACCACTCATTCTTCGGTTAATGCTGATCTGACATCAGCTGAGTGTGCCAAGATGAATGGCCCATCAAAGGAGACTCTCAGTGGAGGTCCCACTTCCTCTCTCTCTGTTATGACAGCGAGGAAGCCTCAAATTCTCCAGCGACAGATCTGTTGGAAAGGCTTGACATTGGTTCACACCCCCACAGTCCTGCGCTCAGGTACGGCCCATCAAGACGAGTTGAGTCACGGATCAGTTTCGTTGGGTATTAGCCATGTTGCTGTCTCAAACGGGAGTGGTGAAGTCACCAGGCTTACACACTCATCTTCAGCGAGGGATTTGTATGACACCAGATTTACGTGCGGTACATTTGTTAAATTTATGGCTCTGAAGCCCATAGACAAACACTTTTATAGTTTTGGGGTTCTCTAGAGAACTCCAGCTGTCTCTCAGTAAGGAAATTAGTCATTACTCATTAGTCACGGCTTGGCTCCCACAACACGCTGCTGAAAAAGACTGTTTGCAGATGAATATGGAGCTTGTTTGCGTTGCTCTTTGGGATGTTGGATGTTTACCGAGACATGCCAAACACTTATCCAGAAGAAGAGTGTTATTCCCACTGGGACTGAGATAGAGAACCTTATTATCATGTGCTGGTATATTTGCACATTCATGACTATTGCAAACACACCAGGGGCTTGTGGTGGGTTTGGGTTATTTTAGTCCCATATAAATTCATATTTTAGGTTTTGATGTTAACAGATTTCAGGTTAAAGGCAAGGAAGAGTATGTATATACACATAATACCGTTCAAAATGCTGGGGTTCAGTGAGGCTTTTTTTATATTTTTGAAATAAGTCTATTTTATGTTCACCAAGGCTGCAGTTGTTTGATCAAAATACAGTAAATTTGTAAAATATTTTTACAATTTAAAATAATAGTTTTCTATTTTAATATATTTAAAAATGTAAATAATTCCTGTGATGGCTAAGCTGATTTTCAGCACCATTACTCGCTGATTTGATGGTCAAGAAATATATTTTTAATGTTCTTTATTCAACAGAACAGCATTTATTTGATATAGAAATCCTCTTTAAAAAAAACCCATCTGTCTATTTATCTATATAAAAAAATCCCTATTAAAAAAATACTTAGGCAGCATCATCCATTACGGAGAATACAATCCCATAATGCATTGCATTCTCAGAGGAAAAATAAATCCAGATGACGGACAATGTGAGGAAAATGTTGGTCATAAATATAAGTTATTCAGTACTGAATTGTATTATTATAAAAAATAATTTAGAAAACAGCCTAGTTTTACCCAAAAATTTGTGTTCTATGTGTTTTTAGCTTATTAGAATACTACATTGCTCTGCTTTATTAAAATTTACTTTTATAATTAGTCTTTTTAGGGTGTTTTTATTAAAAGCATGAGGAACACGACAAGCAATTTATCATATGTAACGGAACAATACTAGAAGTACTGCAATGTCAAGTTTTAGGAATAACAAGAGCAGTACAGAAGCTCTAGCTGAAGTAAAAATGCAGAAATCAATGTCAAGTCTCCCATGTGCTTTGAGGGCAGAGCTCTGTTTGTATGACACACTATGTAGAGCGTTTCAAAACAGTCACTAATGCTTTTGATTTCATTCAGTTTGTTACCTTAGTAGGCAGCCGTCTGTGTTGGCAGTGTGCAGCTCACCAGGTTTTAAACAGAAGTAAAAGCACACATCCTGGTGGATCTTTCTTTGTTGCTCTTTCTCTCTTTTGTCTCTCACTCACGGCCACACACAGCATACAAATAAATGCTGCTCAGGCTACAGGCACCTGTCGTTCTTGATGCTAATTGACATCTTTGTGATGGCAGGAGCCCCTGTCTGCACGCGTCTCTGTCAGGATACGGCTAATAGCTTCTGGCACTCTGCTACAGTAAGTGGTCGTGAGATTTGATCAGGATGAAGCAGCCTCAGAGCCTTGCTTTACCTCCTGGGTGTCCCTTTAGCACTGCTGCTCTGAGGGAAGAAATTAATCCCAGGAATAGAAGGATTCTGAGGGGACGGCATCCTGTGGAGGATTTTACTTGAACAATTACTTGAAGCTTACAGGGGTTGTTGGCATATTAGTCACTGAAGAGTGCTGTGAAGTACCCAGGTTATCTTGGATAACGTCAGAATATTACAAAATCATAGTTAACACCACTTTCTCCAGCTTTAAAGGGATAGTATTGTAGGCAGGGTGCGAACTACGGGGGAGCTAGGGGGAGCTCGGCTCCCCTTAATAAGACATGGGCTCCCCTGAAAACGTGATCCAAGAATAGTAATAAAAGATTTTAGCAAAGGTAGTATGAGACCCAGTAACACAAATTCCTCCAACTTTGCAACAACAAAAACAAATTATCTCAAGGTCTTGCAATATGTAAGGACATTGTGCCACTGCACTTTTAAATTAATCACAAACTGGTCTACTTTAAAGCACTCAGTAGATTAGGCATGTCCTCTTGTGGCTGGAAACCAATTTAAAGCCTGATTAATTACATGATTACACTAAATCTCTGAAGCACGCTCCTGGAACCTGTACGTGCCCTCGACTTTTAACCCACGTGCCTTTACCGAGTGAAGGCATGGATGACACGATCCTTAGAAGGGCATCTTTCTTCAAGCCTCGGAGTGTGTTTATGTAAGCCAGCATAGCCTGAAACATCTACAGGCCCAGTATCAGTCATTAGATTAATGAGCACATCCCTGGAGATCCTTCATGCAAAACAAAGATGTCACAACAGGCTGTTCTTCATGACGAGATCTGTTCTTCCCCAAGCAGTGCTGCTGACATGGTGTAAGAGCTCCTTGTGCACATTTTGTTCCTCTATAATGGATAATCATCTCTTTTCAGTTATGTTGTGCCCTGAAATGAACAATGTGTGCTACTGACACAAGAAGGTTGGAGATTTTTTCTCAAGAGTAAACAGCTTGAAAGTCAATTATTAAACAACCAGCACGATCCGAGTCACCTTGACCACACAGTGTGAGATGGAGGGTTAAAAGACCACCAGAAATTACAGTTTTGGAAGAAAATCAATGATATAGGCTGAGATTAAATCAATCTCCTGTGGATAAGACTCCAACCCTCTATTCAATGTAAACAAAAGTCAAGAACGCTTTACTTGTGCACTGCAGATGTGTTCTGACTAGTGGACGTCATAGAGTGTGACGTTAACTTTCAATTACAGATATTATGAAGGAAACAATGCTCAGACCTTCAAAGGTAGCATTACACATCTGGAGGGAGGTTCTATTTAATCTCCAAAGCAAGCTGGAAGCAGCATCAGGGGTTTAATTAAGAATGAAATTTCATTTCCAAACTTCTCTTGAATGAACGAAGACAAACTCATTATTAAAGGCTGCATATAAACAAGCCAATTACACAGAGAGTGAAGTGTGAAAAACATAATAGCCTATAAAATTATGTTTTAATGCAATTTCAAATTTTATACAATTAAAAAGGAAAGAACATTCACCTGTCGGACAGAAAATGAAACAATGTTTAGAGGTGTCGATGTTAAACGTGGGTTTTGGGATGGCACGAGACCGAAAGAAGTCCATTCGTTTAATGAAGCGCTCATTAAAGCAGATTCACGCCACGGCACCAGAGAGCCTGGAGGAAGGAAGAATGAAAGAATTAAATGCAGAAAAAGGCATGTTAGCAGACAGAGAGGGAAAAACAGAAGTTTGATTTTAGCTATCAGAATTTTGCAAGCGTTGTATGGATGAGATATGTGCAAAATGGAGTACATGAGGAAAGGTTGGCGCTAGTTGTCACACTTTTTGCTCCAATGAATATTTATCAGTTTGCATTAATTGTTAAAGTATACTTCATGTATAATCTTGAAAAAAATGTAGTGAAATGTAATGAAAAACTGCAGTTAAAAAATTGCAGGACGTAACATTAATGAAATATATAATGTATCAAAAATATGATACTGGAAATTAAGTGAGCAAAACATTCACAAAAAGAAACATTAAGACAGTATAGGTTTACATTTTAAGACAGTAGGTGTTTGAAAATAACATACAAACCTCTGCAATAGAAAATAAGTGCTTTTGACTCAAAACTGTTACTGAGAGTTATTAATGTATAGACACTTTTTGACTTTGAGATGACTGTCAAAAAGTGGCTCAATTTCCCTGAATCGAGCAGCTGGGACAACTTCTCTGTGTGACAACTAGCCCCGGTCTGCCATACATTATAGAATATGCTTTTCCTTGTGGTTGCATTCAAGAGTGACCAAGTGTTCTTGGCTACAGACAAAAGTGTGTGTGAGTGTGTGCCTGTAGTCTTCTACAGTTATGGATGTGTTTAAGAGGCTAAGCAGAGGGAGTGCTGCTCTCTGATCCTCCCCTGAGCTCTGCTGTCAGCTGCTAAAGAGACAGAGGCTCTAAATGAATCCTCTCTTTACACGCCAGTTAAAAAGGACTTCAGAGCCACACGACACCCCAGAGAGCAGCCTGTCCAGCTTGCTTCAGCCCGCTACACCCAACGCCTGCCAACCATATCTGGCTGAAGGCCAAGCCTATAGCTTTAGCTGAGCTGCGTGAGGATCTGTGTAATGGCAACATTAACCTGGACAAGATTTATGTATCAGTTATGTATCAACATTTCCTGAATTCCCAGAAATTTCTGCATAAAACCTATATGATGTCAGTGACATCAATCATCATTGGTTTTTGTGTGTCTATGGGTTGCATTCACTAGATGATGCATTAAGCCTGTATGCAAACATTTTCCCAAATTAATCTTCACAAACTCAATAGCATACATACTTACATAAATAAATAAATAAATAAATAAATTTTATTGTAATTATTATTGTTAATAATGCATTTAATGTATTTGTTTATATTATTTAAAAATAACAATTTAACATTAACTTTCCTCATTGAATAACATTATTATTATTATTATTATTATTATTACTACTACTAAATAAGAACATTGAATAAATACATAAATTATTACATATTAATGAATGTGTTAAATTGTTATTATTACATAAGTAATAAATCATAATAACAATTTATTATTATAATTATGTAATAAATAATTAAATACACATTCATAATAATAATAATAATAGTAATAATGATTAAATATTAATATATAATGTACAGTATATAAATAAATAATACATAATAATAATAATAATAAGACAAATATATTATTATTAATATTATTATTATTATTATTATTACACAGTGAGTAGACTGCAATAAATAGTCCTCTGACATCGGCACATACTGCTGTAGGTTTGATGAGTTTCAGTGCGCAGAGAGGCGTGATAGGCTGTGGGCCACTCAGTTTCTGACAGCATCACTGCAGAGAGGTGCTGGAGCCCCCTAGAGACAGACCTGTCTGAGAGAAAGAGAGTTTTATTGGCCCCTCTCTATGGGTCAAACTGAGTGTTCTGGAACGCTGGAGAAATTGTGATCCTGCTGTGAATAGAGCACTATATACAACCTGATGAAAAGGGCCACAGCGACCACGCGTGTGGGAGTATTTGATTCAGACAATGAGTCATAACTTAACAGACGTGAGCAGGTTATCCATCAAGGTTTATTCACTCAAACAATACAGCAGCTCAAAGGTAAATTAGATTTGTATGAGCTCTAGTCACGGGCTGTCCAGTATAAAGTGCACAACGAAGGAGTAGAGTCCAGGAAAGTAATTTTAAGAAATCCACAGGGAGAAAAGAACAACCACATGGGCACAAAATAATAGCAGACAAGGAACTTAGGAAAACACAGGGCTTAAATACACGGGGAACTTAATCAAGATGAAAACAGAACAGGTGTGGAACCAATTAACAACTAAGGGAACAAACTAGGGAACTAATGCAGGGGAACAGAAATACAGAGAAAATTAAACCAAAATGGAACAGAATCAGAATCAGAAAGAGTTGAACATAAATGTGACATTTTGCCCCCTCCCGGAAAGGCGCGTCCTCACACCGACAAGTCCAACCGAGGAGGGAGGGTGGAGGTTCAGGAGGCGGGCGTGAGGCAGGCGAGGGGCAGGTAACGGGAAAAGGGGACAGTTCATGGAACCATGGAGGAGCCCGGAGCAGGAGGTGCCAGGCAGAGATCCAGACCGCAGCCAGGACAGCAGCCCAAGGTGGAGTCGCCGGAGGGAGGAGCCATGGTGGAAGTAGAGCTGGCGACACCAGGGGGCCGACAGACAGAGACTGAACTGGTGGAAGAGGAGCCCAGGATAGAGACGGAGAGTCGCAGAGCCAGGCTGAGGTCCTGGAGGGCCAAGGTGGAGCAGACGGCTCAGGCCACCGAGGCGGAGGCGTAGATCCAGAAGACCGCGGTGGAGCCAGAGCGACAGAGATCCAAGGTGGAGCCGGAGGGAGGGAGGAGCCCGAAGGAGCCAGAGTGAAGGAGGGATGAGAAGAAACCTGAAAAGTCAAGTCC
This sequence comes from Sinocyclocheilus rhinocerous, assembly GCF_001515625.1. Classification (NCBI taxonomy): domain Eukaryota; kingdom Metazoa; phylum Chordata; class Actinopteri; order Cypriniformes; family Cyprinidae; genus Sinocyclocheilus; species Sinocyclocheilus rhinocerous. Next base: position 350,570 of record NW_015655597.1, on the reverse strand, counting down.
CGAGGCGAAGGCAGGTGTTATTATATGGACTTAGAATTTTTTTTTTTAATGAGTAATAATGAATTTTTGGGTTGACTATCCATTTAAGATTTTTAAAAATTATGTATTTTGGGCTAAGCTGATAGAAGTCACAGTCAGAGCAAGTGACATAACATCAAGTTATCAGCGGACAACCAGCAATGTGGAACATCTCGTCTCTCTCCATCATTGACGCGTCTGAGATCACAGTGGTCAGTGCAGACTTGAAACAGTGTCGAGCTTCTCAGCTCTCAGTCATACTGGCTTGATAATGTCACTGCACTATAGAAGAACAGGAAGTAGTGGGCTGCCATCCAGAAAGTTGGGAGTTTGAGCATCACTGCTGGCGTATCGCTAGCGTGCCCTTAAGCAAACTACGTAAACCATTTCTGCTGCAGGAGACAAGCCTTATAGTGCAGCCTGACCTCTCTGACGGATAGAGACTCAGCATCTTTCACCCAAGACACCACAACATCCTGTCTAAAGATGACAAATAAACATGAGCTAGTGACGTACTGCATCTTTGCCCTAGGTATGTGTTGTTTAGAATCCACTGGTCTGTCAAGCAACATTATTCCAATAGAATGCTCAAGATTGCGAATGGAATTAAAAATGGGCTTTGGTGAGAAAAATAAAACTAGTTGGCCTGTAACTTTATTAGAAAGTCCAACATAATAAATTATTTTTCATAAATAAATAACAAAAATGGCAACATAACATTTTTATTTGTTTATTTATAAATAAATACATGCATTCTACATGTTTTTATTTATAAATAAATAAATAAATATTTATAAAAAATAATGTAAAGGAGACTGAAACAGCCAACACTACTAAATGTTTTTAATAAATAAATAAATACAATTCTTTATAAAAAACAATGTAAAGGAGATAGAAACTGCAACATATTTTTCATTTAAATAAATAAATAAATAAGTCCTTATAAAATTAGTGCACAGTAAGAAATAATTATTTAATATTTCGTACCCTGCTTATACCACACAGTAATTTACCAACCTGAATTTAGCTGCCCTAATTTTATCCACTCAGTGTGTTCATGATAATGTGTGGCCAAATGAGACAACGATCAAAGGAACACATGTGCTGCTTATGTGCGACATCTTCACTGAGAAAAAGACTGAGAATGTCACTTGCACTCATCCTCACACTAATAGAGATCCCATTAGAGGTGTTGGACTGTCATTACTGGGGTTGTTGGTGCATTGATTGTGTGCCAAATTCAGAAATAAATGACGGACGTGCAAACCGAGGGAGTGATCTCTTTTCAAAACAGCCTTGTACAACCAGTCCTAACAAAATACAAGTGAATACATAATGCCATACAATGGAGATGTGCTAGATAGCCTAAAATGTCACACCTGGGCCATTAAAATTAAAATTGCCATGAGGGTCAGTTGGACAGCTTGGTGCCTGATGACAGAAAACTGCTTTACAGTCTATTTAATCATAATCAAAATATATTAATGTCTAAATGACATATCACAAATCACATTATATTATAGAATCTAAAATGGTCAAATTAAACATTTGCTTTTATTCAGTTAGCCTTCGTTTAGCAAACTAACAGCTTAGTTTAATTTAACAATCTAACAGCTTAGCTACATATCACATTATGACAGCGGTAAAAATTGTCAAATTAAAGGTAGGGTAGGGGATTTTGGAGAGGCTAGCAATAGCAAGCTAGCTTTGAAAGCGTAAGATCCCACCCTCCCTGCAAATCACTCTCCAAAGCCACGCCTCCTCCAAAACACATGAACGCGCACAGGCAGACCAGAGGCTAACCAGTGACACGAGAAGAGAGGGAGTTGGTGGAGGGTTGAATGCAACGCTGTCAGATTAGGCTACATCATGTTTCATTCACCGGAGAGAAAACATTACAATACAAAATGCATTATATTACAATAATAACGCCTTCCATTCTCGCTCGGTCTGCAATAGTGTAATGGAACGAACTGATGGCATATTATGTCGAACAGAGTATGTGGAGGTATGCAAATACATACATTAACAGGCAGGTAGGACAGCCTATCATAGCCTTCAGAACAAGGGATATGATTGGATGAACATTTTATGGTCCTATGCCTTCCAGACGATATTAATAGCCTACATATAAATACATTTAGACCATTTAACGTATGATTGCTATCGGGATGTGAAGAGACTTTCAACCATCATAACAAAAAATGTTTTTGAACCAAATCACCTACCCTGCCTTTAAATATATACCTTGATTTGTTTTTATTTAGACTTTAGTTAACAAGGTAGCTTAGCTTAAATAAAGGTATGCTAACAGCTTAGCCTATTTATTGCATATTATATATATTACAGAAGCTAAAATGGTCAAATTAAACATTTTGTTCCTCTTCAGGAACTCGAGCTGCATCGGAGGACGCTTCAGGAACGCCCTTCAGCATGACCGGCTCTGAACCTCGTGTGTAATCAGACCAATAGATGGGCGAGACGTCACGGGCGGGTGGGCAGCTATAAAAGCACGTGTGGTGAGACCAGCGTCAGCTTTTTGTCATTCAGCAAGCGCTCTGAGTGTGTGTCAGTCTGATATCTGTTTGTGAGTCTTATTTAGCCTGGTCATTACGTCACCCGCCCGTGACGTCTCGCCCATCTATTGGTCTGATTACACACGAGGTTCAGAGCAGGTCACGCTGAAGGGCGTTCCCGAAGCGTCCTCCGACGCAGCGTCTCGTTCCCTCGAGGAACCATGGTTACATACGTAACCTGAGACGTTTCTTTTTAGTTAGCATCTGGTTAGCTAGCTAACAGCTTAGCCTACATCATGCATATCACATTATAGGCTACCCCTTATGAAAATTAACCATGGTTTTACTACAACTAAAACCAAAAAACATGGTTCCTATAGTTAAGGCTGCATTTATGATATTCAGCCTCATTGAATTTGCCCCAGAGTCTTTGCCTCAGAGGCTCACACACACACACACACACAAGCACAATTTTTAGAGGTTATGTATGGATTACATCAGACACTTACTCAATTTCTGAATCAAATGCTTTGCTCACTGATTCCTATAATGAAAGAGAATATTTTAGTCCTTTGTCAGAACACAACGTCTCTAATGCGTGTTCTTTTGACCGGCACATATTACAGATGACAGCAGATCTCGACCTTCTCAAGTCATTTGACTTGAGGACATCAGATCCTTTATACAGATTAAATATTTCCCTATTTGTATTTGTTACTCTGTATCATCGAGCCTGTCTCTCAACACTATATGTCTATATCAGAGGACGCGTGTCCCCAGTATTCTTTATCGCATTTCCTCATAATTACTGAGATGCTGCTTTGATTTTATATTTTGCAGCTTATATCTCCCCAAGCTGCTATCAGCTGCCACCTTCACTGACGTCCCTTATATCCCCTCCAAAAGAATCTAATAGAGCCATCAATTCCTTCCCCATTTACAGCACTCATTGCTTCATTATTATTTGATAGTATGTGATTTTGATATTTTTCTACAAGACAATGATTATGAGCTTCAGACCCCAGAGGCCGTGAGGAATGGAAATGGCATATGAATAATGTGAATGCACATGAATCTCTGGGTAACAGGTAGTTAGTTCAGAAGCATGAGACATCTGTGAGTTTAAATCAAACAAAGCTGATGTCTTTCTGCTCTTCTGATGTCAATCTATGATTATAGTAATATCTTATTCAAATATAGGCATGATAATCTGCCTACACACACACACACACACACACACACACAAATATA
>NW_015655597.1:324028-346775 GCF_001515625.1 Sinocyclocheilus rhinocerous | reverse complement strand
CACACACACACACATATATATATATATATATATATATATATATATATATACACACATATATTTAAGTTATTGACCCATATTGGATTTTGAATTGAGCTCTTTACCCCTACTTTAACCCCTGCTTCGAAAAAATTTTTGTCCAAAAAACAATCAATAACACACCTACTGCCTGTAGGGGCTTTAAAATTTCACATGATCTTGATTTTGATGTGTGTACGTGTGTGTGTGAGAGAGAGGGAGTGTGTGTGTGAGTGTGTGTGTGTGCGTGTGCGTGTCTGTCTGTGTATGAGTAAACGTGGCCGCAGCTTGTTACATAGATGCATTCTGACAGGAAATCGAGGAAGACATGCTGACTGTCAACATTTGACTGCCAACGCAACAAAATAAGGTCATAATTATCTGTTGTAGAAGTTTACTGTGCTTATAAAAAGTATCAAGACCAACTCCATTACTCTATCCAATCTACTCTAAACATCAGAGCATCTATCCATTAGGTATCCTCTGCTGTTCACTTGGTGGGAAAAAAAACCAAGCAACTGTTGATTCCGACAGACTAGAGAAGTAAAAACGATGAAGATAAACCAGTTCCTGTCTCTCTGGTGGTGTAGCTCACTTCCTGTGCCTGTGCCTCTGCTGCTGCTTATGTTTGACTCTCTCTCTCTCTGTTAACACTGTTGTCCTCACAGATATGGATTTTTTGATGGCAGAGCCAACTTATAAACTTCTTATTTTTTTATGCATGATACAAGGTAAGAGCAGCTTGAATTTTTATTTTTACCTACAAAGAAAAGGTTTACTAGCTTTTAAACTGATCGGTGCTTTGGTTAGGAGGTCTATGACATGACACTTATCTTTTTGTCCTAATCATTTACTTGAAATGCATTCAAAATGCCATTCATTCATACAGTGATTTAACAGATAATCCTATGAGCTTGTTTTCGATCTCTGTTAAAATAAATAAAAGTCAAAGGTGACTGTGTGATTCAACTGTTCTGATTTCATAACAAAGACAAAATCATCATTAAAAGAATGAATTATTGAAAAAGTATTTATCAAGCATAATCTTTTATTATTATTTCTTAGGGGGAAAAAATCAAATCAAAGTCTGTGGTCCAATCAAGCAGAAAAATCATGAAATGACCCTCAAGATCAATAAATCTTTTAAATATTGGACAATACAATATTTTTCTCACAAGGCAAGATTAGTTCAGGTTGTAAAATGTCAAGTGGAGCAACACCCCTAAATGTAATGATGATATTTATGGATCAATGATTAATGGCATTTGTAACATAAAATACATACAAACATACATACATAACTTTTTATCTTGAAAAATATTTTGTAAACTATTTTAATATTTTAAATAATGATTAAGATACATTCACATGCATTTAAGGTGTAAGGAAAATACATTGCTTTTTACTTGATGGTTACATATGACATTTTTTTTCAGTCATTAAATATTATCTTTTCTTGACCTATCCAATAAGGTGTCTATACATAAAATGACATATAATTATACTACAGATGACACTGGTGATTTTCTAATGCTTAAAAGGTGAAACCTTGTCAATAACACATCTCTTAGAATAATCAACAACACAATCAGACTATCACTTATGAAATTGGTTTATCAGGAACGTGCGGAGTGCTTATACATTACAATGTGAACGCAACTGCTGTGGAGGGACAGAACATCAGCCTGCAGTGCATTGTGGGAGAGGGGCATGACGTCACAATTATCCAGCTGGAATGGATTAAACAGCAAAAAGAAAATGAGAAGATCGATCAGAAGATTGTTGTGTTCCATCCTGGGTACCCAACACATTATATTAAATCCGGTTCTCTTCTGGAGACAGTGACCAGATCAAAAACTGAGAAGCTGCAGGGCTCAATCCTGACCCTGTATAAAGTTACAGTGAATGACGGTGGAAACTATATTTGCGAAATTACATCTTATCCTAATGGCTCAATTAAAAGAACCACAAAGCTCCAAGTCACAGGTAAACTGCTTACTGTTAACCTACATTCTCACATTTAATTCACATTTAAAAGCAAATAAGTATGATCTGTCTTCTAATTTCAGAGCCTCCAGCATCAGTGAAGATGTCATATCCATATGGATTCATAAAAGAGGGAGATGACGTGAAAATAACTTGTTCAGCTAGCCCTCCACCACGCCGTTATAAACTTGCAAGGTCAAAGGTGAGTCAGATGGAAAAATACACATTTCTATATGCCACAGTTTATACAACTGTTGTGTTGATCTTATTCACCTCATCAGGACCAGATAATTTGGCTGGAAAGCTCAAAAGGAGAGTTCATTATATCGCACATCACCAGAAACGACAGCGATCTGTACATCTGTTTACCTGAATGGGACTCATTAGTACAAAATCAGCAAGGTCTCAATGCCACTATGGAACTGACTGTGAATTGTGAGTGTTTGTATTGAGAATATAAATCAGTTGCACCTAAAAAGGTGTTTGAATTTTTTTTTATCATTACCTGTCGAATAAAACATTTGTAAAGCTCTTACAAATAAACAAATCCATATAAAATAATTCCTACTTTTCCAAACAGTTCTTGATGGCATTGAGTGTAACACAAGCAGCCCTTTAAACGTCAGTGTTGGTGAGGATGTGATGATTTCTTGTATCGCAAAAGCATCACAGTGCTTGCAGTATAAGTGGATGAGGGTAAGATTGTGAAATATTAAGAGATTGAAATGAAATATTAAAGCAGTATTGCTTTAAATAAACCATTTATAGTGTATTAACTGTCTAAAATTACAAATCCATGTGATGATTTTTAGGGTGGCACAACACTGTCTCTATCAGAGACTTTGTCTCTGACCTCCGTAACATCTGACCAGTCAGGAACATACAAACTGACAGCTGTCTTTTTGAAGAATCAACTCCAGACAGACATGGAGTTTTCTATCCATGTTCTCTCAAAGCAAAGCCAAGGTAAGAAAAAGTTTTTTGTAACTGCGATCACATGGCAATTTGAAATTCCTTTGTAAAAAAAAAAAAAAAAAACAGCTTCTTAAAAGTGAATAATAAACGATAAAGTCCCAGTTTGCCAAAAAAAGCACACAGCACAAACAATGGAAAATACCACTGAAGCCTTTAGGAATTAATTATACATTTTGGAACAGAGGTTAATTGATTTCCCTCTTTTGAAGCCTTCCGGGACTTATTGTTTTAGGAAAGGCTGTTAGTGTGTTTTTGCGTGTGTGTGGGTCAGGTTTTACCAGCATTGTGGGAACTAAATGTCCCCAACAAGGATAGTAAAACCGGAAATCATCCACAATGTAACCAGCCAATGGTCCCAATGAGGAACCAAATACACAAAATAATGTTCTTTTTAGCAGCATCATATGACCCCTTTAATAAACTTGCTAAATAATCTTAATGAAAACGTAAAAATGCAGAAGGTTTGTGTGATGGTTCGATTTAATGGTAGGGGATAAACGTTATCATTAGCTCACAAATGTGTGCACTGTAAGAAAAAAAAAATCTGTAGAAAAACATTAATATACTGGCAATGTTCTGCCAGGACATTATCTATTAAAGAGACCAAATAAAATTCTGTCATCATTCACTCATCCTCGTGTCATTCCTAACCTGTATTAGGAACTGACTTTCTTTCTTCTGTGGAGCATGAAAGACCATACTGTGAATTAGTTGGTAACCAAAAAGTTTCGGTCCCCAATGACCTCCTTTGTGTGTACAATGGAAGTCTATAGGAACCGAAACTGTAGGGTGGAATGATATGAGGGTGAGTAAATGATGATAATAGTTTAGATTTTTTGCTAGATTAACCCTTCAAGTTTACAGACATTTCCTTTAACTCTAAAACACAACACAGTGCAATGCATAATTTAAAATATGGGTAAAACACCTGAGAAAAATTAATACAGAAAGTTGAGCCCTATTTTACAAAATCTTCTTAGAGTGTGTGTGCATCATATAATGTTCTTTTGGCAAACATTTGGGTAAGCCCACAGGTGGGTGAGCACTTTCTGTGACATGTCAGACTAAATATGACTAGACTAGACAAGACTAGACTAGACTAGAATATAATAGAATCATTGTGCAAACTCACACCACAAACATCCCAATACTGTTTCAATTCCATACAGCTTTTAATGTCTAGTTTTACTGTAGTCTAATGCAATAATATAATATAATATAATATAATATTATATTATATTATAATCCTTTTTCTAAACCCCTTGACATATGTAGGTCTGTATTATTATTGTAATGTATTGTAGTATGTAATTGTAATATTTCTTAATTGACATTCTTTATATATTTCATTTTCCCTTCCATAATGATTTCTGCTAAAGGAATGACAACTCCTTGCCCAGTAAGTACCACCAAACGTCTGAGCAGCTTTACCTCCAATGGGACCAGCTCATGGAGCAATGATACCACTGTGTCTACAACAGAATCTGGTCACTTCCTAGCTAGCACAATAAAACCAAACGCCACTATGACAACCCTACAACCCAGACACACCAGTCATCCCACTGGCAGCTCTTCTGCTCCACCTGTTGGCAATGCATCTACATTACATGCAAGTACTGTCAAATCTACAGATACCTCTACAGACAGTTTGAGCACAACTCCAGATCCAGCTACCAGAAGAGAAAGAGTCACCACTGTTATAACACAGAAAAACATCACCACTGTTACAGCAAAAGGTAAAAAGTACCAAAAGGTAAAACACACACAAATTACTCAAAAAATAGTTTGCTCTGCTCCCGGGTCAGTTTTATAATGTAGGTTCATTTTAAATTAACGTAATGAATTTTAATACTTGTGCGTGTATATTACAAAAAGAACAATATTTAATTGATTCTAATTAGGGGTGCAACGGTTCTCGGTAAAAAATCGAACCGTACCGTTCTCCACACATGGTTCGGCATACACATGGGACCGCGGTTCAACTTAAATCTGACAATGCATCTGTAATATGGTTTGTTAGAGTTAGGCTAATGCATGTTTCTGTTGATGGATACAAATTCTGGCTTCCCAATAAATTACAACAAGAGCGATGAGAGAGAGAAAAAAAACAATACGTGGACAAACCAGTCACTCTTTAATCAATGCGAGTGCTTTATGCTGGAATAACTGTCATTTATGCCGTCATCACGTGTTGATAGCGCAGGTGAGACCTGAACAGCACACGTTGCTATCTGTGTTTAAACTAAACTCATTTAAGCCTTGCCAGTTTAAATATTAAAGAGCCAGAAGACGTGAACTAGCGCGCGCAGTGAGAAGATCTTCTGTACCTAAAAACTAATGTTAGACCTACCTAAAAAACCTGAAAAGCACTGTTTATTTTATTTGTATCTTTTTTCACAGTTTATTTATTTGTGCTGTTGCTTGTAGTTAGATTATTTGTTCTTATTTTCTTTATTTTTATTTGACAATATAGTTTTTTTCCCTGAACATAGCACATACCGAACCGTACCGAAACCGTGACTCTAAAACCGTGATACAAACTGAACCGTGAGTAAGTTGAACCGTTGCGCCCCTAATTCTAATTGACATAGTTTGCCAAGCCCTGCTTAATAGCTAACACACAACACACAATAGCACAAATTTTACAGAACCTTCATATTTATTGATATTTAATTATTTCTAGATTACATTTGATAGATTACATTTTCATTAAAACAACTATTGTAAACGAAGCAAATGATTTAGAGTTTTGAAAAGCTTTGTTTTCTCCATCACTACTTTTGGTAATGCTTATTGTTACAGGTAATTGCTGCTTTCTAAATGTATTAAAACCAGAAAACACTGAAATGGCATGGCAATAATAGCAAATAACGGTGTTTTTTTTTTTTTATGCATTAACTTTGGGATCTCAGACAGGCCTCCACTATTGACCGCATCAACTCTCATTCAGGCTTGAGTCCATTCTGATAAGAAACACCCACTTTTCAAGATCCAGCAATGCATCATACGACAATCATTATTAAATCAAGTTAAATTAACTTAAATTTAAAATTGTGTATAATTTTTCTTCATTTAATTTTCAGTAAGTAAATCACAGTGCGAGCATTACAGCCTATAATGTTTTATATAGCCTAGATTCAATCAAAATCAACTTATCTGTCATGTATTAGGAATGTAACTGGAATATTCCCTTTGAATATTGTTTTAATCTGTTTCATACTAAGAAATTACAAGTGGTCATGTTTTATGTTGATTTCAAACAAATTAAATACACACAATAATGTAATCTGACATGTTTATCTGTAACTCGGGAGCCTTACAGACACATACAGTGCCCTCCACTAATATTGGCACCCTTGGTAAATATGAGCAAAGGCGGCTATGAAATAAATATGCATCGTTTATCTTTTTGATCTTTCATTCAAAACATTCACAAAATTCTAACGTTTCATTGAAGTAAAACAATGGAAAGTGGGGGGAAACTCACATTATGAAATAAAAGTGTTTTATTCACCTCTAGATATTATGAGTAAAATATCTCTGAAGTATATTCCCATTTATTTTTATAATTATTTAGCACACCAGGGTGACTATAGGAGCATGAAATTGTCCAGCCATGACTTCCTATTCCACAGGATTATAAATATGAGGAACACAAAGGCCAACTTCCCCTAATTATCCATCACAAGGAGTAAAACCAAAGAATATAATTCTGAGAACATTGTTAAGCTTCACAAAATAGAAAGTGGCTTAAAGAAAATAGCTAAAGCATTGAAAATCCCCATTTCCACCATCAGGGTAATAATGAAGAAGTTCCAGTCAAATAAAGATGTTACAAATCTGCCTGGAAAAGGACATGTGTCTATATCATCCTAATGCAAGGTGAGGAGGAGAGTTTGACTGGCCAAAGACTCTCCAAGGATCACAGCTGCAGAATAGCAAAGATTAGTTGAGTCTTGGGGTCAAAAAGCCTAAAAAAATATCAAACAGCCTCTACATCACCACGTGTTGTTCAGGAGGGTTTCAAGAAAAATCCTTCTCACTCATCCAAAAACAAACTCCAGCATATTCAGTTGTCAGACACGACTTCTATGGCTTCTATGGTCAGATGACAATAAAAAAAGAGCGTTTTGGCAGCAAACCCACCAGATGGGTTTGGTGCAAACAGGGTTAAAAAGTACCCCATGCCCACGGTTTAATACAGTATACTGCTCGATATTTAATGTTGTGGGTTTATTTTTCTGCCGGAGGTCCTGAACATCTTGTTCAGATACATGGCATCATGGATTCTATCAAATACCAACAGATAAAAAAATCTAAACCTGACTGCCCTGCTAGAAATCTTATAATGGGCCATGGTTGGATCTTCCATCAGGACAATGATCCAAAACAAACATCAAAATCAACTGCATCAACTCTGTGTCACTGAGCACAAAATGAAGCTTCTGCCATGGCCGTCCCAGTTCCTTGACCTGAACCCTATATAGAAAATGAATGTGGTGAACTGAAGAGAAGAAGCACCAACATGGAGCTGTGATTCTGAAGGATCTGGAGAGATTCTGTATTAAGGAATGGTCTCTGATCTCTTGTCAGGTGTTCTCCAAACTCATCAGGCATTATAGGAGAAAACTCAGAGCTTGGGAAATCTTGGGAAAAGAACGTTGGATGCCAATAATTGTGGCCAACGTAACCTAGAGAAAAAGATTTATTTCATAATTAGATTTTCCCCCTACTTTTCATTGTTTTACTTCAATGAAAAGTTAGAATTTTGTGAAAAATCAAAAGAATAAACGATGCAGATTTATTTTCATATTTGCCAAGGGTGCCGATATTAGTGGAAGGCACTGTATATGACGTCACGCTGTTTGATTTAAAGTGTGTGATCTATGATTGTGTGACGAGTGGGGCAGGGCTGAGAGCTGTGGGAACGGAGCGAGGCCGGTGGAGTAAATGATAATGAGCAGTGAGTGGGGCATGTGTCTCTCATTATCATTTACTCCACCGGCCTCGCTCCGTTCCCACAGCCCTCGGCCCTGCCCCACTTATCACAGATTGATATCAGCGTTTTGTTCTCAAACAGACATGCACATGACAGTATAAACAGGATATGAATTTAGGCCAATCTGAGCTAATTATAAAACCAGGCCTTTTTTGGGTTGACTTTTCTATACATATCTTTTGTTTTTCTTTCAGCCTCAAAAAGCTCGACATATATCGCTGTCCCGATTGTGTTGTTGTTACTCGTGTTGATTGGTGCTTCTATACAGAAGACACCAGAACCAAAAAAAGTGAGACACACAAAAATCAGCAGCACATCCTCTGTCCTTTTACATAATCACATCCTACCCATTTTCAGTCCATTTATCTAAATTTTTACTTTTTCTTTTCAGAATGGATATGCCACCTCCATTCAAACCTCCCCCACCACCAGTGAAATACACATCAGTGAGGAACCATGATGTCTATATGACTGATATTCTAGTGTGAATGTATCATGTACTTGAGAACCCACAAACCGTGGGCCACAAATATGCTGACATGGACGATTCCTCCCTAAAGGCCTCACCCAGAAATGAAAATTGTTTCATCAATTACTCATCCTCATGAAGTTTCGTTCATCTTCAAAACACAAATGAAGATATTTTTAAGAAAACCTAAGAGATTTCTGTCTTTCCATTGACAGTCCACGCAACTAGTATTTTGATGCTTCAAAAAGTTCATAAAGACATTGTAAATGTAACCCATATGAATCTCCCAGTTTAATTCATGTCTTCTGAAGAGGCAGTCACTTTATATGATGAACAGATTTAATTTAAGCTTTTATATAAACATTGATCAGTACATAGAGTACATCAAATATATTATGTTTTTTGAAAGTCTTATGGATTTATAATTTTTATTTTTGGGTGAATTAACTCTGTAACATTTTATTTTGTTATATTTTGGTTATTGTGAGATCACCCTCATTTTTATGTTTTTATGTGTTTTTTAAAGTATTTTTTTTGCTTATTTTCTTTGTATTTCTGAATTGACTGTACATAAAATCTGTTACTCTTATAAATAATTAGTTCGTTCTTTTTTAGATGAAAAAAAAATGTGACTGAATTTTGCTTAACTGTGCTTTACTGACATTAAATATATGATCGAATATCTTGAGTTTTACTTAGCACACATACTACTCCTACATCATAACTATGTAAAATTTTCCCTGAAATGTGTGAATTAAAAAAAAAGTGTGTGAGGGTGGGGTCAAAAACCGGGTAAATTCCAAAATATGAAATATGACTAGGCAAAACCATTACGCCTATGGGATGTCCCCACTTTTCACAAAAACAAACCTGTGTGTGTATGTGTGTGTTCAATAAATGAGGCTGTCAGTTGCAATGATGGCTTTTAATACTGTTACAATACAACTGCAAAGAAAATAAGTGAGCACTATTACATAATCAGATAGCTTTGAAATCAAGTCTACATGCCAACACTGACCTCCTGTTGTGGCTGCATGGTCTGTTAACAAAGCAAAGGCTATCAGCTGATTGTTTCAGGCCCCATAAAACCTCAGTTTACACCTCAGATAGTCGAGACAAACCAACTGCCAAAACCACATCAGACAGTGACCAACAGAGACAGTATGTATCCTAAACCTTACAGGTCTAATCTACAAATACAAATTCCAGCTCTGGTCACCATATATTATAACTTGCAGTAACAGCACAGCTGGTGGTTGTTTATATGGTGCTTAGAACAAAGCAGAATTTAGTTCTGTTCATGCTGCTTATACAACATCCGGCATTTTAAAATGAAGTTTACCCCTGAAAACAAGCCTTCATTCAATGTGGGAGAAGATGGAAATGAAAGGCATTTCTGATTAATGAACAGAGACATATGACTATTAGAGAGTGTATGTGTGTTAAGACAGAGAAAACAAGAAAAAGAGAGAGTTGCTTTTTGTACAGAGTTTTGTGCATTGTGGTTCTTTGCTACAACAGCGACACGTTTATGCAGAGGGACGTTTCCTGTTCTCGCTATTGTGGTCGGAAATGGAAAATTCAGAAAAAAGGATTGATTGTTTCAGTGTTTAGATCACCTGTATCCTGCACTGTATACAATCAGGTCTCCAAATGTACTATTGTACTTCATGATGTATATAGGTCATTTACCAATAATGCATGAGAAAAATAATAAATTGTGTAAAAAATGTGCAAAATTCTATTTCCATTTATCTTTGCCTCACAGAATAAAGTACAGTGCGTGAAAGTTCAGTTATACAGAATACAGAAAGTAGAAAATGAAAAATCATGTAGTTGTTCTTTAGAAAAGTATCACTTGAATACCTTATTATATATATATATGATGTTATCATTCATTCATTCATTCATTATGAATATTATAATAAATTGTAATTATAAGAACATTTGTTTTCATAAGAAGTTTGTCTTTTGACTTTGACATTTTAGCAATATTTTAGTTGTATATTGTAAATTCAAATGATGATTTGTTTTTAGATTTTACAATAAAATTGCTGTACAACAAAGTATTTGATCTCATGGATGTAACCAAATATTCAAGATTGGGGCAACAATGGTAAAATTTTAAGAATTGGTCATGGAAAAACCCATATTCGTCAAGTGCTAATCTAAATATTGCAGCACTCTCAGTGTCTATGGTAGATACGTTTGATTTCATACTTTTCACCTGATTTTTAATTATAAATTATAAAATGAATAAGCATAAAGGCAATATACTTTTTAATAGAGAAAATCGAGATAACAAACACAACAGATTTGACAAATTTCACAAAATGTAACAAGGAACTTTTCAAAAGCAAATTCTTTCAAAAACATTTTTAATAAATAAATACAATGACAACCGTAAAAATGAAATGCTTTCGATGTACATCTCAACAATAGAGAGTGGTTCATGACACTACGCAATGTAGACTCCATGTGTTTCTTGTGATGTGAACGCTTGCAACGAATAAGGTAGCCGCCACATTTCCTGTTTGTAACCGAAAACGTCTAAAGACGATAAAAATAGCTGCAACATTGGTGCACTTCTTGCTGAACATGCTCACATACAGGTGAAAGGGTTTATCAGACAAGGATTTATTGGACATTTGACCCTATAAAATCAGGATGCCAGGTAAGAGGAAAAATGCTTTATCGCTTTTGTATGGGATTGTTCTCTGCTGACGGTATTCTAACACGTTGAGTTTAAATGAAAGCTGTTTTGTTGTCTAAATCAGTAGTTCATCATTTTAATGGCAGACTGAAACTGCATTTTTTTTCTTTCATAATTGTATTTTTGCATGTTTTCTTTATGGTTCTCAGTCATTTTTTGTTCTTAAGGCTTAGAATAGTGATGGCTTGAAATCAAACCCTGACATATTGAACCTTCTTTGAATAATACCGTAAATTATACAGTAATTAATCTGCACAAAACAATTAGTGAAGTTTATTAATGATATGAATGATAATAATTATATTGGTAGAGATTCTTTACATTCTTTCAGTGTGATGACATCTACAGAAACTCAAACAACTTTCCTTACTACAATAATTTTCTATATAAATAAATAAAATGTTAAATTGAAATATACAAATATTTATTGAAAGTTTTAAGAATTAAAAAAAGAAGAAAACGATCTGTAACACTTTTTATGTCAATAATAAAATATTCATTGAAAGACATTTTTAAGAAGAAGTAAAAAGGAATTCTAAAATAATGATTGCACCAATTGCCTGTTGTTGTTGTTTCAGTTTATATTGATAAACGTCAGGCAATATAATGGCTATTGTGTAACAAAATGAATATAAAAGGTTGTAATATAAATATTAGATAAGATGTAATGGGAAGCCAATGCAATATTCATCCAATCATGACCTGTTAATTATCTCTTTATAACCAGAAAACTGCACAAATCAATATGTGGCCATTGGTCTGACATCGACTGCACTGCTGATATCTGTGTGTTTAAATGTTGTATTCTGTTTATTAAGAAGAAAGAAAAAAAAATATGCAGGTATGCTTCATACATTTGACTTTTATAGAACATATAAAAACATGAATGAATAATGACAAATCTACAACAACTTGAGGTCACAGTTATAAACTCTTTTTTTTTTTTTTATCAGTTAATGAAAACATGTTAGAATATGGAGATGAGCCATTACGTCAAGATTCACTTCAGTCTTACAGGTGATTAACAGCATATTGTTTGAATTACAATTTTTTTATGTATTTTTTCACAAAAAGGGGAAAAATGTTTTGATTTAAAATGTAATAAGCAACAGCACTTTGAATCATTTAAATACATTTGGTTATATTTTGTGCAGGTTTGAGGATGATGAGGTGGAAAGACAGGAAAATCCTATTTATGGAAATATCTGTTTAGATGGAGGAGGTAGGTATAGCTCATACATACAGTAATCCAGTGTATGCCTACTATTTACTGCTAATAATTATGCTGTATGATGACATTGCTATGTATTTAATGCTTGTTAATTCTGTGCAGGGCATTTTGAAATGTCTCCGGAGGTGTGCTATGAACAAATGTCCCATGCAAGCACAGCAAAGCAGGGATTAAAGGTATGGTCTTCAACAAATTTCATGGAAATTGCTAACATCTGGAGGCATTCAATGCACATTATTAATGTAAAATAATTTTTACATTAATTTTTACACTACTGATCTACATTAGTACACAATATATTTATTTTAAAACAATGAGTTTATCCATTAACCGTAAAAACATGGAACTTTTGCACGCTTAATCAATGTTTTTATGAAAAATATGCAATATCCATCCAAATACCAATATTCCTGCCCTTATTTATTTATTTTTCCATTTATCCATTTATTTGTTCGTTTTTGTTTATTGGTTGGTTCGCTGGCTAGCATTGGTAATTTAATGGCCAACTATTAACAAATTGCATATTAAACACTGAACAGAATTGTAACATTTAATATGTGGATTTTTTTCAGGTTCTCTGTCTTGTCTTATGCAGCAACTATTAAATTATACATTTTTAAAGTAAAACCGGCTGGTTGTTGCATGCGTTGTAGTATTTCCAACACGCTCAAAATTAGAAAGCGCACCTTCATATATCAATCTGTATTGTGTGACATTTTTCATAATCACTTCAGTGGCTTAATGGTTTAAATTTAAGACGTTCACAGAGAAGGGCTGCGTGAGAATGCACACTTGATAACTATTTTAGGCACGCACGCCTACGCATTTTACAGAATTCTAGACACGTGTGTAGAAACAGGTCTTTTAATGAAGGCAGCTGTGGTCAGAGTTCTCAGACCATTCTACAGCAGTATGTATGTCAAAAGTTACATTGTTATGCCACATAAATAGCTCGCTAGCTGAACATTCAAGTGCAATGTTAGTATTTCTGCAAGATATTGAGCCTTTTTTGTTAAGTTAAAGTCACCACCATATCAAAATTGAGATTTTTTTTTTAATTGAACATTGCAGTGTTTATTATAAATGATTCATCTGTGCACATCATTATTTTTTAATTCATACCCCCTCATAATGGACCCTTTTCACAGACTGTGATGAGGCATTTCCAAAGTTATTAACATATATATATATATATATATATATATACGGTATATATATATATATATATTTTTTTTTTTTTTTACTTAATACATTATCAACATTATACTTTTGTGTTTATATTATACTGTGTTTTCTTACCTTGGCTTACCTAAAACTAGTTAACACTGCTGCATCAGTGTTTCTAATACAAAGGATGAGGGAGTGATGGCAAATTTGACATCTCTCTCTCTCTTTTGACCAACAACATGTTTTTCCTCTTTTGGAAAGTCAGAAATGCTATCTTGGATTTTTTTTATATATATTGCTATTGGGGCAAATGAGAATACGACAATTATTTTTGTTGTAGTTTTGGTGTAGTTATGACCCCGGAAATGTGAAAAGGGTCAATCTTTAATCAAAATCTCTCATAACGCGTTCACCGACATGAAGGCAGGACAATAACATATTCTCAGTGCCGTTTCACCCAGATATGTGTCACAACAGGGAAGAAAAGATGATCATAACTTCTGTTTCATGCTGATTTAAAAAATTGGCATTAAGTTTTATGCTTTTCTTTGAAACTGGCACATTTTCTTTCCTAGTTCGGTTTGTTTATATGAAGACAGCAATATAGTGCTCAGATCCACATCAAAACAATTGGTCCAAGATCACCTGAACCGTGGTAGTCTTGGTCCAAATGCAAATAAACGGTTTCAGTTTTGGTGACAAAGAAATCCAATACAACAAACCAAGCTGTATAATAATTAATAATGGTACATGTATAAAAAGCAAAGTCTGATTTTCTTGGTGAGCACATTATATATATATATATATATATATATATATATATATATGGGAATAAAATGGGAATTAAGTGTGTGTGTGACGCTATGAAGAACGTAAACAGGTGCGCCAATGAGATGACTGGTTTACCTACATGTGACTTGCATAAACACATTTTTGTACGCTTTGAAATGTTGTCATGTGAAAGCGAACCGAACCAAAAAAAATTTAGGTTCCTGTTGCGGAATTGAGCAAACAATCTACAGGTCTAAAAACGCCTTTAATCTATTTCAACACTAAAATTATTTCAGTCATTTACAGGCTGAGACTTAGCTATTCTACCAGTATTGTGCAACCTATTGTGTAATTCTTTTGATGGCCTTTGTTGTGTTGCAATTTAACCTGAAAGCCTAATTGAGGCAAGGTACACCAAGTAAATTTTTTTTTTTTCCCATTGCATTGAATGTGTTACATCCTGAAATTACAGCTTAGGTTTGTCATTATCTCACAGGTCCAGCAGGGGGACGTGTCCTATGCCTCTCTGGATCTGACTGCCAATAAAAAGCGTAGGAAGAAGAGAAAATACCACAAGCAGGCTCAAACTCACCAGGCCCAGACACATCCTCAACCCGCATCCCAGCAGAACGGCATGGACCAGGATGATGAGGCTGATGTCACCCTCCCGTCCCGGAGCAGCAGCCTCATGGTTTCACGTCACAGTATCTACCTCAACAGTCATCAAGTAGCCCTGGAGGCAGAAGAGAGGGAGAGGGACAGAGAGAGGGAGAGGGAGAGGGAGAGAGTAAGAGAGAAGGAAATGGAAAGAGAGAGAGATGATAATGCAGAGATAGAGTTTGAGATGCACAGAAATGTGCATGAAGACTTTGATCACTCCCTCAGTAGATCAAGACAAAGTCTAGAACAGGACAGTTAACAGTTTTAGAGTTAAAAGAAACCTTAACGTCTTAAAAGTTGAAACACAGGATACTGTGGGGTGGTGCTGTCAGCAGCTGTGATATTTAAAGCTCATCGCTAAAGTACATAAGTCACACCCCAAATCATAATTTCTGTCTGTTCAAAAGCATGCAGAGGAGACCAGCTATCTGTTCTGAGGTTGTGTCCAATCGAGACACATCTAAATCAGTTTATCACTTTAAATGTGCTTTCTTATTTCCTGCATTTGAAGGTTGGTCTGTTTGTTGTTGTACTTACAGTAAGAAGAATATGTTAACAAATATTTATCTGATTGTTTTTAATGATATTTTTCAGGATCACATAAATGTTTATTTGTGCAAATAAGGTTGACTGATGACTCAAGTCATTTGATGTACCTATGCACAGGAAAATAAGGACTGTTTTATAGCTATTAGTCAGAGTTGGAATATTTCAGTGGCTTTGCCCTGATATTAAAGGTATTGGTGACTCTATTTTTGTATCTGTAATTCTTTATTTGAAAACTTTGAAGAATGTCTGAAGACGTAAACATTACGATAAAATTTACCAAATATTTACCATAAAAATATCTCACTTAGCTTTGCTAGAAACTGTCAAATGACTCCATAAAATGTGCTGCACACATCTGAATATTTGGGTTGAAGTGTTCTGGAACAGTGTTGTAAATACAACTTAACCACTGATTTCTAGTCGTGTCCATTTTTGGAAGGCCAAACAAAGTAGTTTCGCTTTCACAACGAAAAACACGGCGGCCTAGCGTGAGCTGCGGCCGGGCTAGAGTGAGCAGAGGCGCGCGGGCTTGAGAACGGCGCGGCCGGCGGATTCGACGAAGGAGGCTTGCGGCAACCACATGTGACGGCCCCGGGCTGGACTCTGCTTCGTCCACTGTGAAAGCCGATCCGGCGATCCACAGCGCAAAGTTGATGTATTCCCTTAGCGACCAGCACGGATCAGCTCTAGGGATGACGAAGCGGATATCGTCCTCTTTTGAAAGTAGTTTCGCTTTCACAACGAAACACACAGCGTCTTCACGACATGGCGGCAGCAACAATACTACAACAAGAATAAAAGTTACGCTTTCTTTCTTTGCGTGAACATTTGGGCGGTGTTATGCAAATCTTCCCACATAGTGTGGTAGATATGTTGGGGGCGTGTTAGAACGAGCCGTTTTAGGTAGGCGTGGCTGACTCTTAACTTTTATAAAGAATATCTCTTTGGATTTGAGACTTTAGTCTTTGCAACTTTACAGATCTTCTTTATGCACCAAGAGCTTGTAACACTCCAAAGATAAAGGAAAAATTGAAATCGCATCATATGACCCCTTTAAAAGGTATACAATAAATGAAATGCCAAAAGAACATACAATAATAAACCTTTGTTTTTATCGAATCATGACAACACATAAAATATAAAAAGGTGTAATAATGTATCCAGTTTAATAAAATAAATGAACACTAATAAAATAAAGTAACAAACAGGTTTGTGTTATTGAGATGACTCTTAATGTTTTTTCCACATCATGCTAAAGTTTTCAGACTATGAGCCATTCACACTTAAAGACTGATTATGGGAATGGAATGGTTATTTTGTATTGCAAACATGCTACTTGACTCTGAACTGCTGCTAATCATTATTCTTTTGTCTATAATATTCTGACCATTGGTACCCGTCTCACACCTAGATACACCATCATTGCATCTTTATTGTGTTTAGGGCATACGCGCGAGCGTCGCGACACATGTTTTTCATTAATCTACACCCCGCCTCCAGCAGCACGGGGGTGTTGGAATGTTCGGAAACAGTATACCGTCGCTCAGCCTTTTCGAACTTCTTTTTTCCCCCAAACGAAGAACGAAAACGAACTTCGTTTGAAGTATATCGGGGCCTTTAGCCTTTTATTAATAAAAAAAGAAAAGAAAGAAAGAAAGTAAAAGGTCTTCATTTCACGTACACACACGACAGGCAGGAAAATGCACCAGCACAAGCTCACTACAGTAGCGAGGCGAGGACTTTTTGTAAATTTCCGTTGCAACTAGTCATGACGTGACAGTCGCTCCTGTGGTCACGTGATTGTAAACATGGCCGCGCGCTGTTGAAAGTCATGCGATAGCTCTTGGATATCGTTTCTTATTTTCATCTCTTTGAATTAAAATTTATTTGCAGTTATATAGACGTTTATCTTGATATATACTGCCAACAATATTGTCATGGACCCCGCCGGACAACTACGAAATGTAAGTATGACAGCCAGCGCGTGCAGTCATTATATATATGAATGTGACAAATATTTTATAAAATCAAGATTTTATTGTACTGTTTTTTGTGGTCTAGTTGCGGGACTTCCTGCTCGTTTACAATCGCATGACGGAAATCTGCTTCCAGCGATGCACAAGCAATTTCAACTACAGAAATCTGACAATGGATGAGGTAAGGCAAAATGATTTACCTGTAATTTGAATAAAACAATATTTATAATAAAAAAATATTTTTTTTAAATTTATAAAAACATTTTAAATCGATGTGTTCCTGGGATGTTATATATAGATTTTCGTTATGTGTATGTATGTATGTATGTGTGTGTGTATGTGTGTAGGGAACATAACAAATAGGAGCAAGATTTGAAATAAAATAGGCTCATAAACCAAAAATGCAAAACACACTAAGATAGTAATAGCCATATAAATATTTTTGGCATAGCAGAGCATAATTATTTGAAATAATTTCACAAAATCATTAAGAAATAAACTAAAGGAGGGTTTAAATATTTTCCATCCACATGTGTTAATGTATTAATTTATTTATTTATGGGTGTGGAGGCGGAGTCACTTCTGTCATTCTGCAGGTCTTTAAAAGTATTAATTCACTCTTCAACTACTTAAGGCCTTACATTTTTTTAAATCAGAGCAGAAAGACTTGAATTCATGAAGTCATGGCATTAACGGACAGTTAGGACTGCTGTGAGAATTATTGGTTCCCCCCTGCCCAACCTCAAAGACCTTTACACCTCCAGATTGAGGAAAAGGGCAGGTAAAATCACTTTGGACCCCTCACACCCAGCACACTCTCTCTTCAAACTGTTGCCTTCTGGTCGGCGCTACAGAGCACTGACCACCAGAACAGCCAGGCATAAGAACAGTTTTTTCCCGCAGGCCATATTCAGCCTGAACAAATGAAAATCATAACTGACACTTTTATACATAGTATCTGGAATTGTATATTGTCAGCTACATAAACGGTACACTTCAGTTGTAAATGACATATCTGTACATTCATTTAAACAATTATATGTTTTTTCTTTCTCTATATGTGACCCTGGACCACAAACCCAGTCATAAGGGTCAATGTTTCGAAATTGAAATGTATACATCACCTGAAAGCTGAATAAATAAGCTGTCCATTGATGTATGGTTTGTTAAGATAGGACAATATTTGGCCGACTTACAACTATTTGAAAATCTGGAATCTGAGGGTGCAAAAAAATCAAAACATTGAGAAAATCGCCTTTAAAGTTATCCAAATGAAGTTCTTAGCAATGCATATTACTAATCAAAAATTAAGTTTTAATATATTTACAGTAGGAAATTTACAAAATATCTTCATGGAACATGATCTTCAATAAAAATCAATAATTTTGACCCATACAATGTATTTTTGGCTATTGCTACAAATATACCCCAGCGACTTAAGACTGGTTTTGTGGTCCAGGGTCACATATTTCTATTTCTGTATATAGTGCATTATTTATTTTTCTGTTTTTCTTATATTAGTGTTATTTCATCTTTACTGTGTAATTCAATGTGTGTCGTGTATGTTTGCACTATGTGTGTACTTTCTTCTATACTGGAAGCTCCTGTCGCCAAGTCAAATTCCTTGTGTGTGTGTGTAAACATACTTGGTAATAAAGCTCCTTCTGATTCTGATTCTGATTAAATGTTGCATGCATTGCAAAACAAAATCTCTTTCTCAGTATTTTTGTTTTCCAATACAAATATCCAAACATCCTTAAATCAAGATACAATTACTTGAGATGCAAATGTAAAATTAAGTCTTGAAAAATGGAACAAAATGAAGTTAGTTTTCATTTTGACCAATTTCTGAGAAAAACAAGACATCTTGTCATGCCATTTTGCTTCTCTACTAAATATATCTTGATTTAAGAATCTTTAGACATTTGCACGGTAAAACAAGACAAAAACACTGAGGAAGAAGTGTGAAGTACACTGAAAGTTTTTTTTTTCTCCATATTCTAGTGGTTGGGAGCAGAGCTATTAGCCTTAAGTTTTTTTTATTTTTTTTTATTAATTAATTAAAAAGTGATGGACATCAGTTGGAAATTGTATTTTCAATCTCTAAAGTGTTGCTAATACAACTCACGTTTACATTAAGAGAACATAACAGTGTGTTCCCCATCAAACCTGCAGAAACCCTGGTCATTATACATAAATTCACTATGACGGTTATATAATGTTCCCTTTTCTGTCTTTTGTTTGTGTTGTTTTTCCAGGAGCGATGTGTGGACAATTGTGCTGGCAAGTTAATAAGGACCAATCACAGTTTAATGGGCACGTATGTGCAGCTGATGCCCGCAATGGTGCAGAAAAGGATGCAGGAGATGGAGAGCAAGGCTGCAGAAGTGGCTAAAGCTGAAGCTGCAGCACAAGGAAGTTCATCAGCATTAGAAAATCTGTCTACTGCCATTCCAACCACAACAACAATGCTTGAAAGCCCACAGATACCTTCAACTCCTAATAATCCATCAGATATCAAGACCTCATTAGCGACCAATGTCTCAGCTTTTGGACAAACACAGTCACTGTTAGATGTGCCCACAGTACCAAACAACGCACAAACCTTTACAAATGAGTCTTTAGAAGGAGTAGTAGCGCCATCGCCAGTGATCTCAACATCTACTAGTGTACCTAAAGTAGATGGAGGTCCCGTCTTGAGTGCAGTAGAAAAACTCAATCTGAAGCCCAGCAGTGTAACAACCACATCAGTTCCTGAAGCACGGTCTGAAAGGGGAGCAGGACAGAGCCCCCAAAATCCATCTTGATGGCGATGTGCAGAAAAGAGACATGGCAGAGAAGATATGTCTAGGAGATTTTGTTTATGCTGCATATTCAGTCTTAACAGCCAAAAGTCACAGAAGCCTTTTAAGATGGTTGATCATGGAATGGGTTTCATAAATATTTAAATACATCTATTAAAACATTAAATAACTGTACTGCCGGCTATGTGTCTTTAATAAAATTGCATCATGGAAAGATCATTTATTTGACTTTATTTATTATTAAATCTGTATTTGGTATTTTTTAGGATACGTGTTTTGTGTATTTAAAATGGTATATGAGTAAAAATGATACCTAATTAGATAAAAAAAAAAAAATTTAGATAATTATTATTGTCAACACTGAAGATGTGTGTTCTTTTTACTGTATTTTTAAAAGATATTTTTAAGGCGTTATTTTATCACACCACATAAGTATTGTATGAATATTATATATTTATTTTGTACATATAGATAACTTTGTAATTAACATTTTATTTATTATTATTTTTTACAGTACTCATGCTTATTATGGTGATATTAATTCTTTCTGTTGGTGATATGTGGTAAACGGTACTTATTCATTTGTTGCACACATGTGTGAATTATGACGTCTGTCAAAGCATATGACCTTGTTTTAATGGCTTTTAGTTTAGTACATGAAAAATATTTGAATACCAGTAATTGTTTAATTATATATATATATATATATATATATATATATTGTTTAAAATAATAAGTATTTGTGATTTTAGAAACAACCTTACAACCAGCTTAAGACTGACATTAAATTATACATTAAATACATTTATTGTACCTCTTTTTGTCTACCCTTAAAATATACCATGGTAACCAACATTTTATTTTTTAATTATATTTATAGTTATATTTTATATATTATTATATTTTGTATATATTATATATCATAATAAATATAATCCAGGATCTCCTATAAATTTTATTAGTTTTTCCAGAATTTATAGATGTTGTTTATTTATTTATATATTTATTTAATAAAATTATTTGATGACAAGTGGCTAATAAAAAGACAATTTTTTATTGTAGTAACTGTTGCATTTATACATGTAGTAGAGCAGCAGACCTTTATTCAGCTCTAATATTGATGTAACCGCAATGAAAGGAAAGGACCG
This sequence comes from Sinocyclocheilus rhinocerous, assembly GCF_001515625.1. Lineage (NCBI taxonomy): Eukaryota > Metazoa > Chordata > Actinopteri > Cypriniformes > Cyprinidae > Sinocyclocheilus > Sinocyclocheilus rhinocerous. The sequence goes on along the minus strand of NW_015655597.1, from coordinate 325,309 downwards.
TGCACATTTACTATGTTTGGGCTGATTTTGGGGAAACTGATCCAAAAATGTAATTTATTAATCTTTACTAGTTACTCCTTTCGAAAGTAATAGTATTACTTAACTTATTACTTTCTGGCAACAGTAATTGCACTACTACGCCCCACAGAAGTTGTAATTGTGTATCTTCCACATAAAATTCTTCAAAAATGTTACTAACAATTTTTCTGCCTCATCATTTGACCAAAATCTACGTTGAATCGCAGTCAGAAGTTATTACAAATACTCAATGGTGATTGGAAGTGACTTTTAAAGGCACAATATGTAAGATTTTTTTCTTAAAATATTCAAAAACCACTAGAACAGTGTTATATATTTTGCTGACTTGTGTACTTACATTATCCCAAATGTTTAGAAGAATGTTTAAATCCAGAGAAATAAGCAATTTTAACTAGTGACACGGAGCGTGTCCATAGTGTCATTGTGTCGCCTGCCAATGATGTCATAACCTCTCGATTTCCGGTTTTGTTTTGTAGAAAACATGGAAACACCAAAGACGCTTTAATATGTTATGCGTTTTATTAGACAGGTGACGACCGCACAGAGTAGCATTATAACAGAACTTTCAAATAATTTCAAATGTATCTAGTATGAAAAAACAGCGCTGCTTTGTTTCCTTTATTTTGAATACACGCCCTCTAGCGGCGAAAATTACATATTGTGCCTTTTAGTAAAAGTGTTGTATTAATTGTCATGTGTAGCTTGAAGCTAATTGTAGCTATAATTTCTGTTACCCATGTATGATTATATTTCATGAAGTATTTTAGCAAAGGAAATCACATAAGTTCAATTATAATAATATAATGTATATCGGGATCAGAGGGATGTGGGTGGGCAAGCCATGTAATGCCAAAGTAATGCCACAACTTACACATAATGTGTTCATATCAGCTTTTCTCCTGACAAAATCAGTGTAATGGCAATATTTCCATACCCTGAATGTAAGCTTTTCCATATTCCAAGCTTTCCTTATGCACTGGTGACTTCATGTGCCTGTGCGAGCCATGAAAATTATGAAAAGAAATCTAGGAATTATTGGGTTGTTGGATTTACTAGTAACTAGTTACTGCCCAACACTGATTTACGGAGTCATAACCCCAGAGATAATTCTGAAGGAAATAAAATCGTGTCCCGAGGCGCTTGTTTTCTTCACTCTCCAGCCGGGGGCGCTGCAGTGGCGTAATTAGCGGGGAATGAGTGTGTGTGTGTGTGTGTGTGTGTGTGTGTGTGTGTGTGTGTGTG
>NW_015655597.1:318459-323647 GCF_001515625.1 Sinocyclocheilus rhinocerous | reverse complement strand
CTGCTGTCCTTGTGTGTGTATGTGTGTGTGTGTGTGTGTGTGTGTGTGTGTGTGTGTGTCTGTCGGCGGGGGAGGAGATCACAGACTCGGGCTCTAGTAGGGTGTGGACGCTGGAAGAGTGTCGGTCCGGACTGTCCCAGTCATCACTGTTGGTCCACTCCAACTAAAAAGCGGCCTTCTAAACAGGTAATGATGGTTGTTATGATCGATTGAGTGTGAGAATCGTGTGTCCAGTGACTGTGGGCGTATATGTCTGCTAGCAGCATTAGCGCACTAGCTCACAACAGTACAAAACTACTGTTGTATAGCCATAAATAAAGTGTGGAGTCAAAAAATCATTTCATTGTGCATGATTAAGTAAATTGTAATTCAGACCGTACGTTTTTTTTCTTTTGGTTCACCCATAGTTAAGAGTCTTTAGTCACTTCACTCTGACTGCAGTGTCTGTTAGCTGCGCGGCTAATGTCACTCTACTGAGAGAACACACGTATCTGTCTGTCTGTCTGCACATACATTTCTGAACACCTACTGTATCTATCTATCTATCTATCTATCTAAACACTTTCTTGTCTCTCTGTCTAAACATACCTGTGTATGTTCATGCATAAACACACCTTTCTAACGGTTTGCCTGTTTGAACCATTCAATCTGTCCACATGTATACTTGTCTGTCTCTCATTCTGTGTATTTCTTTCAGTATATTTTGCTGTCTTGATGTCGGTCTGTCAGTTGAAACAAAATCTGTCTGACATCTACCTGTCGTCTGTTAAAACATGTAACTGTCTTTTTCAGTATCGACCTGTCTGTCTCTCTGTCTGTGTGTTTAATTATTTTCCTCTTTCTATGATTATTAACTATCATGTTTGCCTGTTAGTGTCTTTGTGAGCGAATGCATATTTAACTGAATCAGTAGCAGCCAGCTTTTGTCTCTCTTATCTAATTTGTTTGTCATTTTCTCCAAGTGAACACAGTTGTTTCCCTTTCTGACTGTTTTTGTTCTGTTTTTGGAAAAAAATCTCTCCTGTATCCCATCTCAACACACTCTGCAAAGTATATATACAGTGCATAACAGTTCATATAAGAAATAGCTTCTTAAGTATAGTTAAGATACACTTTTGTTTTTTAATAACACAGCCTTTCTTTAATTCTCTAATAAAATAGACAAGTAGTTTTTCATGAGTACGACAGGTCTTTGCGAAGACCTCTTAACTAAAGTATGAGTTGGAGTGATGTCAGAGTATTAAAGAAACACATTCTGTTGGCAGAGGGTTGTTTTTGACTCAGTAAGGGAGTGATACGTGTGTTATAACAGGCCAAAACTTGTATAATTACACGGGTATTCATCACCTATCAGCATTTAATGAACAAATATTTGAACCCCTTGCTTAAACTTGAGGTCAATTAAAGGAATAGTTCATCCAAAAATTCTAATTCTGTCATTTATTCTCCCTCATGTCATCCTAAACCTGTGTGACTTGTATATTATATGTATGTCTGTTCCTTTGTGGAGCATTAAAAAAAAATAACGGTGTCCATTATTAAGAAAAGGCATTTTTTTTTATTCTCTTGGCATTTAATTTGGTTTCACGTGGTTTTGAAAAATGTAATTTAATTTAATGACTCTAAAAATGTCATGTGGTATTTTCTTTACAACAAATAAATTTTAAACAGTACTTTCCAATATAATGAATTAGTAGTTCATAAATATAATTTATAAAGTCTTCTTTGGAAATAGTTTTGTAAAAAAAAAATTTGAGGAAAAAATAAGGTATTTTCAATTATATAATTAGATAAATATAATGAATAAATTAATAGATAATTTAACTTTTAATTTCTGGTGAACTGTTCTTTGAAACTACTTGCGTTTTTGAGTTTTAGTCATTGTTTCCTGGTGACCTGAACTGTGACAGTATGTTTTGTGCAAGCTGTGTTCAAGACAGCTCATCTGAGCTTCCTTCTTCTCGTTTCTCTGCAGTGTAGCGCAGACACCAGACACTTGCCCTGAGGCTGTGAAGAGACTGTCCCATCGCACCCTTCCCGTGGCTGGATGTTCTGTCAGACCCTCGCCTGTCGTCTTTAGGGTACAGCAGCATCAGACGCCTCTCCCAGGACACTCCTGGTAGGGGACGAACGATTCCTGTAGCGTGAGAGGAGAGAGGGTGCCGAGATGGATGACATCTTCACTCAGTGCCGTGAAGGCAACGCGGTAGCCGTCCGCCTCTGGTTGGACAACACAGAGAACGACCTAAACCAGGGGTGAGTGTGTTTTTGAGCATTGTATGAATTTGAGTCATAATATGAATTTTGTCAGAGCTGTTATTAGGTAGATTGCAGTGTGTTTGTAGAGACCACTTATTTGTGGTTTTGTACAGTCTTGGTTTGACAGTTAGCTTATTTTCTCATTCAAAGATTAACTTGGATGCTGTCAGTAGGGAGTGGATTCTTTAGTGTCCACGCCCCCTCCAAACTTTGGGAAATTCAAAATGTATTTTGATTAAACTGTCCTGTTTGTGAGGATCTTAGGTCAGGTCTTTTCCCTTTGTTCACCCCTTTCGGTGATTTTATCACTTTTTGTCTGTGTTGCGGATTTCATTCCGGTTTTTGGCTTGTCGTGGCATACACAGCTTTTAGATTTAAATCAGATGGTTTTGAGGCATTAAAGAGATTCAGTATTAGATTATTGTTCCTGTATAATTCTGCTGTTACTAGTTTACATTTGATGCCAGAAAAAAACAGGTCTTTCACCCATACAAAACATGCCGCCATATTGCTAAGGTGTTCTAAGTGCTTTTTTTAAGTTCTGCCTCATGGTTGCAACGGTGTTCTGGGCAGTTGCTAAGTGGTAACCTAAGTCAGAAGAGCCAATTTTCATATATATATGATAGGGGTGTGCACAAATAGTCGAATGTTCAGTCTGGAATTATTAATCGAAAAATAAAAACTCTGTTCGAATTTTACTATGTGTTGCTTTGCTGGCGGTCCATGCAGAGAATCCATGATAAATCCTAAGCACGCAAACTAAAAGTCAGTTATAACTAAATGCACTGGGTGGCGCTGTGGAGCGTGTTAATAAGTTGATTGTATTTGATTACAGAATGTCATCGTCTGCCTCACGAAGTTTGGAATTATTTTGATTAGGGCTGTGTGATTAATCGAAATTGAATCGCAATCGCGATTTGAGACGTTGCGGTTTGCTAATCGCAAAGCTTGCGACTGCTCTAGCCAACTGCGTAAACGCCCACCATTAAAAACAAACAAACAAACAAACAGAAATCGGGAGAGAGAGTGTGTGTGATTATGGTGCCTACAGGGTCAGATCGATAGTTAGGCAAATTAATACTAAAGAAAAACGTATGTAATATGAGATTACTTTGGCTTCGAAATGACAGACACCAAACAAAAAATGTAACGTTAATTTGCAAGAGCTGTGTCACAACACATATCAAGAGCTCCCTTATTGGTTATCCTTTCAGTACTGGAGAATAAAAGATATATTCTTAGATGTTTTTATTAGTGCATGAATGTTATCTTGCACATTTTATCTCCCCAACAGATTCTAATTTGAAAGAAGTTTATAATGCATGTTCGCTATTCCCAATTCAGAAGAGCGCACACACAGCCTGTGTCTGTGAATGCTTCTCATACTCGCTCCTCTCTGCCGCGTCTCACGGAGGAGCCGTTTACACTTGCCGCACACACGCAGCCTGTCTCGTAATGCTCGGTTATACTCGCGCACAGCTCCGCACCGCACGTCTCCACGAACGCATCTGGCAATATGGACAGCTTGACGCACACGCGAAACCTGTGTCAACTCGCGCCTGGCTCCGCATTTAAAACAAGTGTAAATTCAGTCTAACCGCTTTGCTAATTTCACTTGGATGAAATGAAACATTCAGCACATTTTCCACTTGTTCTTAAAATCCCAAATACTTAAAAATGAATAAATCAGCCTATGTAACCTATGTAATACTTTAATAATTTACTAAAGTAATACAGTTCTTTATTTATAAATTATAAAGTAGTAATAACATTATAATATTCCCTGCTGAAAAAAAAAACAATAGAACCCCTCCCAAAACACACTATTGACAATGTTAAGCTGAAGCTTGACTTTGCAAAATTAATCGCAAATCAAATCGCAATATCTGTCAAAAAAAAATCGCAATTCGATATTTTCCCCAAATCGCACAGCCCTAATTTTCATCTAAATGATCTTACTAAATGATCTTACAAAATGGAATTTACTTTTGATCTAGGGATGTTCATTTTAACCGGTTAACCGTTAACCGACCGGTAAGAATTTTGACCGATTAATACAATCAGTTAAACGGCTTAAAAAGTCATTTATTTATTTATTTTCAGTAATTTATCAAAATATTTAAAAAGGTTTGCTGCATGGTTAAAATACACTACGTGTATAAAAAATTTGTTTTTTAGAGAAAAAAAAAACATAAGGCGCGTATAATAAGTCGCATTTTATTATTTCATTCAGAAATAGGCCTAATGCCGATGCGAAATGTTTACAAACATTATAATAAACACTGTAAACATAGCTAGGCTATTTTAGTTCCCCTCACTCCACAACAAATCCTTTCAATTAACAGTATTTAGAAAAGAACAAGAATAAAAAATATAAGAAGTTATAGCAATATAAACGACAAGCCAAAACGAATTAATTAGGCTAAAACGAAACTGAATTTTTTCCTTCTAACAGTGGAAGCAACTACTCCTTTTAGTCATAAACAGTGGAAGCAACCACTCCTTTTAGTCATAAATATAATCGGAATTGTAAATCGTAATTGTTTGCATTTATTTGTGTACATTCACAATAAAAACAAATCTTTGTTTGTAAAATAAGCCTAAAGAAAAATAGGATGCCGCTTTCTGCCATCTGGTTTCCTTTCACGCAGCACAAAAATGAACTGAAACTCTGGATATTGGATATATATATATATAGTCTATATTATGTTTTTCTCCGCTCGCAGAAGCGCTGCAGGTGCGTGATGTGATATGAAAACCATGTGAATCCTCATGTTCTGTTGTTTGCTGCTTTTTGGCATGTAAAATTAATCCCCGGGAAATAAGCCTGTCGCAATAATCAATATATCGACTTATCGCGCAATATATGTACATGACCTCAATAATTTTTGGTGACGCAATATATCGCCCATTATATTTACTTAAAAAT
>NW_015655597.1:313554-318057 GCF_001515625.1 Sinocyclocheilus rhinocerous | reverse complement strand
AGGCCTAATGCCGACGCGAAATGTTTACAAACATTAAACAATGTAAACATAGCTAGGCTATTTTAGTTCCCCTCACTCCACAACAAATCCTTTCAATTAACAGTATTTAGAAAAGAACAAGAATAAAAAATATAAGAAGTTATAGCAATATAAACGACAAGCCAAAACGAATTAATTAGGCTAAAACGAAACTGAAACCAACGTTGGGTCTCTCATTCGACACAAAATCAAATGTTTTCGTATTCGCGATGCATTTGAATGCCAAATTATTATTTATTATGTAGCCTATCACTCGCTTTCCAATATCCACGTAAAACAAAATGTTTTGCATAACATCACGGCGGTATGGCGTTAACGGCACAGATTTTTCTACATATTTAAACTGAGCAGTGTGTTTTTTTCCATATGTTTGACTGACTGTATTTTATTATGATAATGAACAGGCTGCATTGTCAAGGTAGCAAAGCTTAAATCACTTGAATTTTTTCCTTCTAACAGTGGAAGCAACTACTCCTTTTAGTCATAAACAGTGGAAGCAACCACTCCTTTTAGTCATAAATATAATCGGAATTGTAAATCGTAATTGTTTGCCTTTATTTGTGTACATTCACAATAAAAACAAATCTTTGTTTGTAAAATAAGCCTAAAGAAAAATAGGATGCCGCTTTCTGCCATCTGGTTTCCTTTCACGCAGCACAAAAATGAACTGAAACTCTGGATATTGGATATATATATATATAGTCTATATTATGTTTTTCTCCGCTCGCAGAAGCGCTGCAGGTGCGTGATGTGATATGAGACCATGTGAATCCTCATGTTCTGTTGTTTGCTTTTTCAGCAATAGTGTGCACCTTTAATTTACAGAGAAAAGGAAAAAATCTGTAGATGGAAAACTCTCCATACAAGTTTTTTGTGCATTTTTCTCTTTTTCTTCTTGTTACTTTGCACTTTTTGTTAGAAAATGTGTTTATTTACTATTTATTCAGGTTTTTTAAGGTATCTAATATTTTGATGCTTAATTTCCATGATCTAAATATTCTTAAAAATTAAAAGTTTGTTGTCATTTGGAAGTGTGTAGGCCTTGCAATATTATGCTGTTACATTATGATTATATATTCAGTGGCATAAAATGGTCTTTAAAATGACAATAATATCGCTTATCGCAATTATTTCTGGGGCAATATATCGCACAACAAAAAGTTGTTATCGTGACAGGCCTACCGGGAAACAAATGTTAGTATTTTTAACAGGTCACAGACACTTATCCTTTCTAATTTAATTCAATTCTAATTTAAAATAATCTTGTTGATTAACGGTTAATAATCGGTTAACGAGCGTCGGTTGTCGGTTAGGAAAAATAATCGAAATGAACATCCCTATTTTGATCAAATGAATTAGTGAAACTGAGTTATCATAATATCACCACCACAATGAGAAATCACATGAAATCCAAACAGCAGTCCACTGAGGAAAGACAGCTGTCCATCACTGCATTCACGACTGCAGGTAAGCGCAGATGTACCCCGAGTGAGCCGAGAAGAGGGCTTATCTGACTGCAAAATGATCTTGAGACATATGCTTCCTTTAGGCTTCCTCGAGGGAGAGTGGTTTAAGAACAGAAAACACAAAGCGCTGTAAGAAACTGCTTAGCACACCGTTGTCTTTGTGTCTCTGGAATGTCTTTGCGGCACGCGTTCTTATTGTTGTCAGAGCCAACTTTCATGTGGATATTATTGTTTTTCTCAACATTAACATGATGTGAGAAAATATAAGCACGATAAACATAGGCAGACTAGAGTGTGTTTACGTTCTGCACCGTAATTGGCGTGGTCTGCTTTATTTTTTTCGTTTGCTCTGCTTGAGCTTGAATGCTTTTGTTCTATATATACAGTATATATAAATAAATAAATGTTTAGTATGCGATGCGATGTTTAGTATAGGCTACTGATCGTTAGATTTATACTGATTGTTTTCTTTGCTCACACACAGACACGGTGTCTACACCGGATGCGACAGCTATACAGAGATACCCATTTTAAATACATTTAGTAGCTGAGATACTGCACGCGATTTTCAGTGCTGGAAATCCATTTATCCTTTGTTGACATTTCCGCATCGTCGAGGAGAGCACAGGTCACGGTTGTTTAGCAACGGCAGACGCCACGAAAGCGCAAGCTCCCAAGCGCTTTGGAAAGAAGGAGAAAGCGTCGCGACTGGCGTTTCCCCACACGTTTTTAGGCGCGACATGTGAACGGCCCCAAAGTCCATCCAGTGTAGACCGCATTACTGATTATAATGGATTCATTGTATTTTGTTGCGTCATTCCGTGCCGGAGTAGACACGGTGAGAGCCACGCAGATGCACGTGAACACTGAATTCTGTTCACTTTTACATTTACATTTACATTTAGTCATTTAGCAGACGCTTTTATCCAAAGCGACTTACAAATGAGGACAATAAAAGCAGTCAAAACTAACAAAAGAGCAACAATATATAAGTACATTTGATTATTCAATTTCTGTACCTGAATACTGTTAGACTTACCTGAAAAATATTATTCTTAATCTTATATTATTATTTCATTTGTATCTTTGTTCTGTTATATTTATCTATGCTTTTTTAATGCTGATTTACTCGCCTACAAAATCACCCCAATCATTGATTTTTTTTTCCAAATAAACTATTCAAGTCATGTGGTGATTTTTTTTTCATATCGCAATATATATCGCAGAAAAATAAAATATCGCAATGTGAGTTTTTTCCAATATCGTGCAGCCCTAGTTTACACACATTTTCAACTAAAAGAAAACCTTGAGATATAACGTAACATTGTTGTAGAACATTGTTGCGTATAATGCCTAATCATAAGCTTGTTCAGAAATGGTGACAAAAACTAGATTTTTTTAAAAATAACGTCTTTCTCGTTAAATGTAATTTAAATAAACAAATATTTGAATATTTATTTTTTATGAGCCCAAATATTCAAATACAATATTTTTGAAAAATGCCCATCCCAATTCCCTAATATATGATAGTGTGGTCCCTATATGTCTAGATTAGGCTATTTCTTAATTAAAATTATTTTTAAAGTTAAGTTTCACAAGTTGTAGGAAATGTTTTTAGTATGTATATCATATGTTTAGTATCCAAAGCTTAATATATATATATATATATCATATACATATACATATATATTTTTTTTTTGTAAAATCCAATGGTTTCGATTTTTATTTTTTAGTGTTTTATGTATAATTTTAGACAAATAGCATAGGATTTTAATATTGATAAATAATACTGACTTTTCCTTTTAAATTTAATTGTAATATCGTGCAGCCCTTCTGTGAAACTGAATGTTGTTAGCCTACTTTTAAAGAACTAAGACTTGAAATATGCCATCTCTGTCTTACAAACTAAACGAAAAACATTCCACATGTGTTGAAGACCAGAATTCCATTTCTAGCCCTATATGGTGTAAAGCATACACAGAGTTGATCCATGCACCCTCTTCAAATACCTCCACCTCTGCCAAGCTCCCTCTCACAAACAGCCTTGGCCCTCCTTCCTTCATTAATATATCCCAGAACAGCTGGGAAGCACAAAAGAGAGGAAAACGTCCAGGTTGATCTCCAAGAACCGGTAAGGAATCTGATCTGGACGGATCTCTTGCTGTCAGCCACAAGATTTATAACCTGAAAGAAACTGGTCAGAGACGAATGGTTCGCCAGTGCCGATTCCGCACAGAATCAGCAGATTGCAAGCAGCGGCTACTGTAGATGAAGCGTCTGATGTAGATCACTGTCTAGGCATTTCCTGTGCTCTTCACTAGGGCTGGGTATCGAGTTCGATACTTTTTAGGCACCGACCGAATTGCCTCGATACCATCGAGTATCGAAAAACGTCTCGTCGTTCGCTACCAAATTTCGATACCTAAGGGGTAAATCTCATCAGCGTCAGTGAGCCAATAAGCCTGCAACACATGACAGATCGATCAGTGTTTGACATCCGCGAGAGCGATTCGAAAGCGCACAGAGCAGTCTGCTCTCTTAGCCGGTATCGGTATCGATATCGATATCGAAAATTTTTGAACTATACCCAGCCCTACTCTTCACATGGCTGAAGTTGTGACTTTGAAATTATGTGACAAAAGAAATGTTTGACTTACTTGAGAAACTGCCAGCAGGGGGGAAAACGCTAACTCAACTAGCACAAAAGCCAAAAATAAGACAATACGCTTCATTTTTATTTATGTTAGCGTTCCCTACTCTAAACGGCAATGGATCCTCTACAAATCTGCCGTTCAAGCCAGTGTGAGTTGGAGTCCATGTCTAATTTGTGACTCAGAAGACGGGGAGGAGGGAACGGTCTGGGCTAAAATGAAATGGTTGCGATGAATAGTTTCCATATGATGAGCTCACCAACCAAAGCATGCTGAATTGAGCCATACCAGTCCTCTCTGTGACACTTCTCTCTCTCTCTCTCTCTCTCTCTCTCTCTCTCTCTCTC
>NW_015655597.1:305393-313247 GCF_001515625.1 Sinocyclocheilus rhinocerous | reverse complement strand
CTCTCTCTCTCTCTCTCTCTCTCATAACCGCGTTAGCCTGCATATCAATGGCTCAAGCCTCTGTTATCAGCTCTAAAATGACGTTTTGGAATTTGCAACGGAAGGTTTGGGATGAGGTGCGTAAAAAAATTAGTTCAACCCACACGAGATTTCAGGACGGAAACATGTCAAATGTCTTGAAACAAATGATCTGAACAATTTCTTGATGTGTGGTTGGGACTCCAGGCCGTAAATCCGTAAATAGGTAAATCCGGACCTGCCATCTAATGTGTGTTTTGGCCATGTAATGTTGCTGAAATTAAATCTGTTATTACCTCTGAGTCAGAGCAGTGATCATGGAAGAGAGAACACAGTCAGACAGCACTGGAAGCTGCTAATGCTCATCAGTAAATCAGTGGAAAATAAATAGAAATCATGATTCTGTCTGAGCTATGCATTTTAAAACGAACACTAACTAGTGTAAATGTAGCCTAACAGATGTGTAAACTGAAGACTATTTGAGCTTTATTAAAACTATTTGCACTGATTTATTCTGTTGGTTACATTTTGTTCCTTTGTGCAGTGGCTCAGGATATGAGTCTCTGAGTTTGTATAAACATCAACAAGCTGAAAAATAAAACCAAAGTTGTTTTTTTTAGATAATGTAATCTTGTTAAAATTGATTTCATAAAACTGGTATCGAAAAGTATAGTTCAGGAACTGGTATCGAAGTCAAGGTATCGGTATCGATATCGATATCGAAAATTTTTGAACTATACCCAGCCCTACTCTTCACATGGCTGAAGTTGTGACTTTGAAATTATGTGACAAAAGAAATGTTTGACTTACTTGAGAAACTGCCAGCAGGGGGGAAAACGCTAACTCAACTAGCACAAAAGCCAAAAATAAGACAATACGCTTCATTTTTATTTATGTTAGCGTTCCCTACTCTAAACGGCAATGGATCCTCTACAAATCTGCCGTTCAAGCCAGTGTGAGTTGGAGTCCATGTCTAATTTGTGACTCAGAAGACGGGGAGGAGGGAACGGTCTGGGCTAAAATGAAATGGTTGCGATGAATAGTTTCCATATGATGAGCTCACCAACCAAAGCATGCTGAATTGAGCCATACCAGTCCTCTCTGTGACACTTCTCTCTCTCTCTCTCTCTCTCTCTCTCTCTCTCTTCCTCCCCGCTTACCCGTCTCAAAGTGTTCTCCTTATCCAAAAATAGAAAAACTCCAGCTAAGGGATTCGCCTTTCGCTTTTGCATATTGTGGTTTGCCTAATGAAATGATTTTGATCCTTTGAAATGAGCGATGAGAAGAGTGGGTGTTTAATTCAATTCTTCTGAAGGGCCATGATGAGTTTCAGCATGGCTTGAAATGTCACAACCTTACGTATTTGTGGGAGGAGACAGGAAATAGCAGACATACATGGGCGTTGTTTATGCTTCACATTACAACATGTCAGTCAGCAAACTGGACTCCTGTCTTATATCTTATCTTCTTAACTAGATGTATAATATGTTAAACATATATGGAAATTCATGAAAATTTGGCCTTAACTTCCATTTAAATTGATTTTGAAATTGTTGTTCAAGCATTGACATTGAAATTAAAGTAGACTGTAGCCTTTTTATTTTCTTAAAGGGATATTTCACCCAAAAACTTTAATTCTGTCATTATTCACTGACCTTCAAGTTGATCCAAACCTGCATGAGTTTCATCTGTTGAACACAAAAGAAGATAATTTGAAGAATGTTGGTAATCAAACAGTTGCTGGTAGCCATTGACGTCTGTAGTAGTGGAAAAATACTATGGAATCAATGGCTACCAGCAACTGTTTGGTTACCAACATTCTTCAAAATATCTTCTATTTCTTTACAACAGGAAGATCATTTCAAAAGAGGCGTAAGTTATTACATTTAAATGAAAGATTATGAACACATACTGAGAAATCTTACTCAATTAGAACACAGGTATTAAGTATATTTATTGAACATGTATTAAGAAAGTAACTTAAAGCTTGACAGATAAACCTATGTTTGACAAGTTAATTCATAGATGTTTTTAAATGACAATAAATGTCATTTTTCAAATTGTTGTAAAGTTTGGCCAAAGTTTGGTCTAAAACATTGTAGCAATTTGCATATTGTCAACAAAAAATGTTTAAAAAATAAGACAATAATATTATAAATAATATAATAAAAAACTAAATTTGACTGAGAATGGTCTAAAATCAAAAGATTATGGTGAAATATTTACTAAGTTAAATAACTTTATTGTTAAAAGTAAAAGAAAAGAGTTCAGTGACTTTCCATGTGCAATTCTGTACTCTAGCAAGTTAACATTTTTATTATATGTTGCTTGTGTGCAATGTATAATACTTTGTGTTACATCATCCGTGTTTCAAGTTGTTTTGCAGATCGGATATCCGTATCAGCACCCAAATTTTGCATCTGTGCTTCTCTAGTAGTCAATGTCATCTAAGTTGACTGTGGGTCTGCTCTCAAATTGTGACTCAAAGAGGAACTGACCCATTTTGTGGCTGTTTTTCATTCTTGATGTCTGGATGGGAACTCAGAGCGGCTAATGATAGTAGAAGAACAGAATCCTGAAGCAAACTAAATGCTAGGTTACAGCTGTGTTTGTCTCTGTGGCTTTAAAACGGACACTGAAGCTACTGAAGCTCAGGCCAATCAGAAGCTTTTACAGTGTTTGGTGTGAATTATTTACTACTAAAACTATTTTAACTTCTTGTTTTTAGCTGCACTGTTTAAAAATATAACACTTGTACATCCGTTTTGATGTCTGTTTTTGGATCAGAAGGTACCTTTTAAATGTTCTACAATATTATTTGACCTTTTTCAGTTACATTTCCTGTCACATACGTCAGTCTGGCCCACTTCACTAGCCTGTTAGCTCAGATACAGTTTTAGACTTGGCGCCTCACTGATGTGCGGTTTATGATCTAATTCAGTACGAGCTTTCACTCAACCAGATTTTTGCTGAAAGGTAGAAACCTGAACTCAGATGTGGAGTTGTACTTTTAAATCATCGCCCAACGCAACCCCAGAATGGTTTTTGGCCAGAGTTAGCTCTTAATAACTGCGCTTTTCAACTCTTTGATCGTATAACTGCAGGCTCAAGACGTAATCTTTCAGCTGTGTAACTCCAGTATCAATGTTTACATAGTCTGTCTTTGTACGTTTGTAAGTCTGTTAGCATAAACGTTCCTTTCTGTGTGTGTGTGTGTGTGTGTGTGCTCACATGCTGGTTAACAGCGCGTGCTTCACGTCCTTACATGGACAAGAGAAACTAACTGGATATGAATTGTCCAGAGCGTTTACACTCACACAGGCGAAGAGAGGGAGCCGCTAGCAGTGGAAGAGAGAGCGTGGAATATTATTTCCTGTGTTTCCTGCTCTGGTTTCCGCAGTCCGCCCCTCTGCTGCTTCATTTGTGTGTCGGAGCGCTGCTGAGTGATGTGATAAGAGTCACCACAGATAGCTCTCTTACAGCTCTCCTTTCTTCATTGTCCTGCTTTTTAATTTTTTTCCCACTTTCTTGCTTTCTTGTTAATTTCCTGTTGTCTTGCCCTGTTTTAGCTCCCTTTCTTTCCAACTTTCCAACTCCGGTTTTTCTCGGTTTCTTCCTCATACTATTCCTTCTTTCTTTCCTTTTTTTCCCCCCAGATTCTTCCTTTTTTCATGTTTTTTCCTTTAAAGCTTACTTTCTGTTCAATCTTCCTGTCTTTCCTAGTTTCTTTCTTTCTTTCCCGCTTCATTCCATTCTGTCCCATTTTCTTCCTTTTCTGCTTCAGTCTGCACTTTCTTTTCCTTCCTTTGCTTCCTTTTCACTTTCTTCCTTTTTCTGTTTTTCCCTCTTGTTTTTCATATTATTTTCCAACTTTCTTTCTGTCTTTCCCAGGTTTCTTCCTGTTACTCTTTCTTTGCTGTTCTTTCTTTCTTTCTTTCCTTGCCTCCTTCCTTTCTTTCCTCCTTTCTTTCCGCTTCCATTTTTCCTGCTAGCTTTCTTTCTTTCTTTCCCCATTTTTCCTTTTCTGCATTTTCCCCACTACTCCTTCTTTCCCACTTCTTTCTTCTTCCTTTATAGCTTTCTGTTTTTCCCGGTTTCTTCCTTTCTTCCTTTTTTGCCGCTTTCTTTCCTGCTTTGTTTGTCACTTTCCTTGCCTTGCATGCATTCTTTCTTTTTCCCCCTCCTTCCTTCCTTGAAATGTGCAGTTTGGCCCGAAATAAAGAACATTCTGGAATTCCCAATAGGAAGCTCAGGACTCACTGTCCAATTTTATTTTGTTTATTTGAGGAGGGGGAACTTCCTGTTTATTTGTCTTTAACCCCTTCAGTTTTGACTAAGCCATCATTTGACTGTGTGTGTGTGGTCTGGTCTGTTCCGGCAGGACATTGTGAGTAGTTCCAGCAACTACCCTAAGTTTAGCCACACTACTGGCTTTATTATTTACCCAGAGACTTCCTACTGTAGTGCACACACCCAGGCCTTCAACAAACACTTCATTATTGAAGACAAAAGCTTACAACTAATTACTGTGAGGATGAGCACGAGCACAAGCTGCATTGCATTCGTTTATTTATAGCACACTCTCAGCAGTTGCGTTCAGTGGTTTAATAGTAATTCATTCACATGTGCTCTCTGTAGCAGCACTAATGCACAGGCTCTGATCTGATCACAGTGTTTTTATTGTAACTTTAGGGTGACTGTCGACTGTAAGTGTGAGTTTTGCTGCGGTTTTGAAAAGGAAATAGGAAGGCCTGAGAACGGATCTCGGACTCAAACAGAGGGGGGTGGGGGGGTATACATGATCTGGAGGAAAGGGCCAGTTAACGGCTGTTTATATTTAACTGGCTGGAGACAGACAGCTGAAAGCGGGATCACTAGCCTGACTGGAGACAGTTTACCGCCGAACACTGCAGCAAAAAACTGTGCCTTGATTTAAACTGTGCCTTGATCACCCAATAACGAAACTTCTGTCATTATTTCCAAACATGTATGCATGTATTCAAACATTTAGTTTTAACATGAACTAAAAAACTTCATGATGCATATTTGTCAGTCATACATAAATTAAACAAGCAAGATATTAGACTGTTTTAACATGAACTATTATGTTAAAAATGTATAATCTAAATGAATGAAAATTTTAAATGCAGTGATTAGTGATTGTGTGTGTGTGATTTTTATTATTATTTTTTTTAATAAGTATTCATGTGATCGTTATAATACGCTACTGACTCTAAATATGCTGATGTGTTTATTTCTTGCAGGGATGATCACGGGTTCAGTCCGTTGCACTGGGCGTGCCGTGAGGGCCGTTCAGGTGTCGTGGATATGCTCATCATGAGAGGGGCGCGCATCAATGTCATGAACCGCGGCGACGACACACCCCTGCACCTGGCTGCGAGCCACGGCCACCGTGACATTCTGGCCAAGGTGCAAACTGATTGTAGTGGATAAACGCTCACAAACATACACACACGCCTGCACCTGAACAACCACAGTGACCACAACGGTCACGGAAAGGTGTAAACAAACACACAGCTGCTAACAGCAGTTATAAATACCTACATACAAACTTTAAATACTTAAAAAGGAATACGGAACTGACAATTTCCATTTTATGCCTTTTAGTTCCATAAAAAGCATTTTGAATGAATCTTTTTGTATTTGCTGTTTTGGGTACTGAATCATATTGTTTGTGTTGTCTAGCTGATCCAGTGCAAAGCAGATACCAATTCAGCAAACGAGCACGGCAACACCCCTCTCCATTACGCCTGCTTCTGGGCCCACGACCTGGTGGCAGAGGTTAGTTTGAAGCTCCCTCTGCTGGGATGAATGAGAAACTCTCGATTGTTTGGATGTTGTTTTCCATGCAGTTATAATGAATGGGGACTAGAGCTTTCAAACACTATAACATTATCATAAAAGTGGTTCACATGGTTCTTGTGCACTATATTTTTCTGTAGTCTTCTGAATCCATATGATAATATAGTGTGAGGAAAATACATAAATTGATTTAAGTGAAAGAAAGAGATTTTTTTCAAATTTTTAAGTTCTTTACCATAAACACAAAATTGGATTTTGGTCTGTTCCTCAAATAAAGCTTTAGTACGTTTTCAGAAGACTTGGAATATAGCACACAAATATAGCATCATATTAACCACTTCCGTGTAATTTTTATTGACATCATTTCTGAAGTACAGTAGTTCCAGTTCATTTTTATTGTATCTATAACAGTGTTGTTATTATTAACTAAGAATAAAACTATTAAAATCGCTTTTGTCAATTGAAAGAAAGCTGAAATAAAGTACAATACAAATATTAGATGAAAAAATAAATGATGGAAATATTAAAGGGAAATAAAAAAAAGAATACAAATTACACATGCAAACAAACGTACTAAATCTTATTACTAGAATTAAAATGGAAACTAAATATATAAAAATAATAGCTAATTCAAAAAGTATAACATAAATAGTACAATGGTATATACTAGGGTTGTGCGATATGGACAAAAAAAACCTATCTCGATTTCTTTGATAAATTTTGCGATTTCGATTTTAATCACGATTTTGACACACACAGACATGCTTTACAGTCATTAATGCATTCAGTGTGAATTTGAAACATATTTCCAAAAGAAAACCAATTAGAGCTTTATCAAAAAGCTGTAACATGTCTCTAGAACAGACATAAGGCAAAATAATCACGAAGTAAAAGTGTAACAAAATGTCTCTAGAATAGACAAATGGCAGAAAAAAGAAAAAAAATCCCGTGTCCAAGGATTTTTTTTTGCCATGCATTGGTCATAGAGCTCTTCGTGGCGTTGCCTCAGATGTTGAACTAGATTTGTCGCGTCAAGTTCACACGTGCTCTGTCTGCAGTGCGTATACAGTATGTGTATATGTGTATTTCCAACATGATTATGTAATACGTGAGGTCGAGCTAATGATGAGCATTTGTGGTTAAAAAGTATATACATTTTTTATTTATTATTTTTTTTTTTAAAAGGTAAATTATCTGGAAATTTTTATTCTGATCATGAACTAATCCTTTAAAGGTGCAATGTGTAATATTTACATCGATCTATTGACAGAAATGCAATATAATATACAGTACATAACTATGTTTTCAGAGGTGTATAAAGACCTTACTTAATGAACCGTTATGTTTTTATTACCTTAGATTGAGCAATTTATGTCTACATACACCATAGGTCCCCTTACATGGAAGTCGCCACCATGTTTCTACTTTCTACTTTCGTTACTTTGTTGTTCTTGCGATTAAAACACTGACACAATGATGAACAAGTACATTAATATTCGCAATAACATCGATTTATTGAATAATTGAGTAAATTAGGCATGGGCCGATTACCGGTTTCAAGGTATACTGCGATTTTTAAAATGTCACGGTTTCAAAACCGCTAATATTTTCCGTTATACCGTTCCTGCAGTATGCAGGTTTTTCATGTCTTCCTCAAAGACTGAAAGTGTAGGAATCCCTCAGGTTGAGTGCAGTGTAGAGAGTAACACGACCCTCCTCCTCTTGTTGGTGCAAGTGAGCAGTCAGTCACGTGTGTGTGTAGGATGGCCGAGCTAAGGAGCTTCCCCTGGAACTTACGCGATCAGCAAGCGGCTGTTTTTTGTCTTATTGCAAGCAACTCGTCTCTGTTCTGGACTTGCACAAACTGCGCTGCAATGCAGTCGTTTTCCAAAATGTAATTTATGTGAAAATATGAAGTCTGTAAACGCCCGTTAACACAGGCCAGAGACGTTGAAGACGGACGCACAGAGAAAAATACTGTAGCAGGCAGATCACTCACTGTTCATGATGCAC
>NW_015655597.1:295601-305371 GCF_001515625.1 Sinocyclocheilus rhinocerous | reverse complement strand
CTCTTTGTGGCGTTGCCTCAGATGTTGAACTAGATTTGTTGCGCCAAGTTCACACGTACTCCATCTGCAGTGCGTATACAGTATGTGTATGCATGAGTATGACTCATTTTGCTTTCGCACAGGACGCGTTTGCAGTCTGCTCCTCGCGATTTTATGACGATTTCGATTAATCGCACAGCCCTAGTATATACATAATACTAAAATAACACTGATCGGAAAGGACAAACACTACATTACCTTTTTTCCTTTAACATTTGAGCAGAATTACCTTTGAAATGTTTAAACATTGACATTCAGTGCTATTCAAAAAATAACAATGCCATTTTAATAATAGCAAATATGTTATCGTTCATATTCTCTCCAGGATCTGGTCAATAATGGTGCTCAGGTGTGCATCTGCAACAAGTACGGAGAAACTCCACTAGACAAGGCCAAACCACCGCTTGCCGCACATCTGAAAGGTAAACTGTTTCTTTAATAATGTAGCAAATGTAATGTAAGCTGTAGATTTGTTGGAAGGGCTGTTTGCTAACATTGCCTCAAAGATTTCTTTCTGTTATAATATGTTCCATCAGCCCTAATAATTCTGTTGTGTTTATGAATCAGAGCTGGCGGAAAAACAGGGACAAAGCCTGACCAAAGTTCCTTTCAAGGACACTTTCTGGAAGGGAACCACTCGAACGCGACCACGTAAGCATCATCAGAACATCTGATTCTCATTTACATTCATAACGTAGATGCTTTGGCAAACAAGCATTTTAATGTCATTCAGCGTAACTGTGTATAGATTGCCTTATGAAATTATATGAATTGTCCACAACTGAGGTTTGATTGTTGTATATTTTTTCCCATGATGGCTGCAGGTAATGGCACACTAAATAAACATGCTGGCATAGATTATAAGCAGCTTTCCATGCTGGCCAAGATCAACGAGAACCACTCTGGGGAGGTAAGCTCATCTACCAAACCAAACCAAACCACAATAAGTACCCATTTATTCCCAGTGTTTATGGCAACACTGATGTCTCTGCTCTCTCTCTGGCAGCTGTGGCAGGGCCGCTGGCAGGGCACAGAGATTGTGGTCAAGATGCTGCATGTGCGGGACTGGACTACAAGAAAGAGCCGTGACTTTAATGAGGAGTACCCTAAACTAAGGTGATGAACCGCCAGTCCAGTGTGCCCACATTACACAAATTAAAGAGACAGTTTGCCCAAAAATGAATATTGTCATCAGGTACTCACCTCATGTCGTTCCAAATCAGGGTAAATATAGTTAACTAAATCCCTAAAAAAACATTTTTGTTAACTGAAATAAAATATAAAAGAAATTTTCTTTTAATTTTTTATTTTTAACTTGATGTACTGAAATATCTAAAACTGAAATACTGAAAAAACTGAAAACATATAAAAAATATAGACAAAAAAACCGAATAAAAATGACTAAATTACTAAAACTTGAACTAAAATTTAAATGAAAACTAAAAATATAAATAAAAAACTAATTCAAAATAGTAATAAAAACTATAATAGTAGTTTTATTTAATTTTATTGATACTAAAATAACACTGTTCCAAATCTGTATTGCTTACTATCTTCTGAATGCCCTAGTCACACTTGAATGGAGACAGGACATAAAAAGCAACATAAAAAATCCATATGACTCGTGCACTGAAGTCATATGATAGCTTTGTGTGACAAACATAACAATTTAAGTTGCCATTCACTGCTAATTTGCTGCAACTGAATCATTAAAAATCATTCAGGCTGATTTTGAACTGTGAATCAAGTGATTTCAGACTCAAGATTAGACTCAAAAGAGTGATTAGTTCACAAAGTTGGCTGATTTGGAACTAGAATTGTAAGAATATCAGATTTTCACGACACGATTATCATGGACTAAAGAATTTGTGATAATATATTGCGATCTATTCCTGCTAAAATGTCATTTAAAAAAGGGGAAAATCTTGGTGAACTTTTTAATCTGTGAAACGTCTCCATCATGTTTGTGGTCTGTTGTTTCTGTGTGTTCATGTGTCCCTCTCCACCTTGGTGTTTCGATTTGTTGGAAGGGCTGTTTGCTAACATTGCCTCAAAGATTTCTTTCTGTTATAATATGTTCCATCAGCCCTAATAATTCTGTTGTGTTTATGAATCAGAGCTGGCGGAGAAACAGGGACAAAGCCTGACCAAAGTTCCTTTCAAGGACACTTTCTGGAAGGGAACCACTCGAACGCGACCACGTAAGCACCCTCAGAACATCTGATTCCCATTTAAATTCATAACGTAGATGCTTTGGCAAACAAGCATTTTATTGTCATTCAGCATAACTGTAGATTGCCTTATAAAATGATATGAATTCTCCACAACCGAGTTTGATTGTTGTATATTTTTCCCATGATGCCTTCAGGTAACGGCACACTAAACAAACAAGCTGGAATAGATTATAAGCAGCTCTCCATGCTGGCCAAGATCAACGAGAACCACTCTGGGGAGGTGAGCTTATTTACCAAACCACAATAGCTACCCATGTCTCAGAGCGTTTATGGAAGCACTGATGTCTCTGCTCTCTCTCTGGCAGCTGTGGCAAGGCCGCTGGCAGGGCACAGAGATTGTGGTCAAGATGCTTCATGTGCGGGATTGGACTACAAGAAAGAGCCGTGACTTTAATGAGGAGTACCCTAAACTAAGGTGATGAACCGCCAGTCCAGTGTGCCCACATTACACAAATTAAAGAGACAGTTTGCCCAAAAATGAATATTGTCATCAGGTACTCACCTCATGTCGCTCCAAATCAGGGTAAATATAGTTAACTAAATCCCTAAAAAAACATTTTTGTTAACTGAAATAAAAGAAATTTTCTTTTAGTTTTTTATTTTTAACTTGATGTACTGAAATATCTAAAACTGAAATACTGAAAAAACGATTTGTTGGAAGGGCTGTTTGCTAACATTGCCTCAAAGATTTCTTTCTGTTATAATATGTTCCATCAGCCCTAATAATTCTGTTGTGTTTATGAATCAGAGCTGGCGGAGAAACAGGGACAAAGCCTGACCAAAGTTCCTTTCAAGGACACTTTCTGGAAGGGAACCACTCGAACGCGACCACGTAAGCACCCTCAGAACATCTGATTCCCATTTAAATTCATAACGTAGATGCTTTGGCAAACAAGCATTTTATTGTCATTCAGCATAACTGTAGATTGCCTTATAAAATGATATGAATTCTCCACAACCGAGTTTGATTGTTGTATATTTTTCCCATGATGCCTTCAGGTAACGGCACACTAAACAAACAAGCTGGAATAGATTATAAGCAGCTCTCCATGCTGGCCAAGATCAACGAGAACCACTCTGGGGAGGTAAGCTCATCTACCAAACCAAACCAAACCACAATAAGTACCCATTTATTCCCAGTGTTTATGGCAACACTGATGTCTCTGCTCTCTCTCTGGCAGCTGTGGCAGGGCCGCTGGCAGGGCACAGAGATTGTGGTCAAGATGCTGCATGTGCGGGACTGGACTACAAGAAAGAGCCGTGACTTTAATGAGGAGTACCCTAAACTAAGGTGATGAACCGCCAGTCCAGTGTGCCCACATTACACAAATTAAAGAGACAGTTTGCCCAAAAATGAATATTGTCATCAGGTACTCACCTCATGTCGTTCCAAATCAGGGTAAATATAGTTAACTAAATCCCTAAAAAAACATTTTTGTTAACTGAAATAAAATATAAAAGAAATTTTCTTTTAATTTTTTATTTTTAACTTGATGTACTGAAATATCTAAAACTGAAATACTGAAAAAACTGAAAACATATAAAAAATATAGACAAAAAAACCGAATAAAAATGACTAAATTACTAAAACTTGAACTAAAATTTAAATGAAAACTAAAAATATAAATAAAAAACTAATTCAAAATAGTAATAAAAACTATAATAGTAGTTTTATTTAATTTTATTGATACTAAAATAACACTGTTCCAAATCTGTATTGCTTACTATCTTCTGAATGCCCTAGTCACACTTGAATGGAGACAGGACATAAAAAGCAACATAAAAAATCCATATGACTCGTGCACTGAAGTCATATGATAGCTTTGTGTGACAAACATAACAATTTAAGTTGCCATTCACTGCTAATTTGCTGCAACTGAATCATTAAAAATCATTCAGGCTGATTTTGAACTGAATCAAGTGATTTCAGACTCAAGATTAGACTCAAAAGAGTGATTAGTTCACAAAGTTGGCTGATTTGGAACTAGAATTGTAAGAATATCAGATTTTCACGACACGATTATCATGGACTAAAGAATTTGTGATAATATATTGCGATCTATTCCTGCTAAAATGTCATTTAAAAAAGGGGAAAATCTTGGTGAACTTTTTAATCTGTGAAACGTCTCCATCATGTTTGTGGTCTGTTGTTTCTGTGTGTTCATGTGTCCCTCTCCACCTTGGTGTTTCCCCTGTTGTAGAATCTTCTCCCACCCAAACGTGTTGCCCATGTTGGGGGCGTGTCAGTCTCCACCTGCCCCTCATCCAATCATAATTACACACTGGATGCCCTATGGCTCCCTTTACAATGTGCTTCATGAGGGGACCAGTGAGTAAAACACATGTCTCACACAGACCATTTGGTGTTTGTCAGCTTCATTTGAATGTTATTGAATGTTAGAAATATGCTTAATTGCTCTTTAAATTCTGGACATGACATAAAAGAGGAAGTCTTTTTTCTGACTCATCATGAAGTTAAACCTAATTCTTAAATTTAACTTGAATTTAAGTTAAACCCACTCAATCCTTCTCCTGTATCTTCCTCGTTCTTTTGTCCATCTAGACTTTGTTGTGGATCAGACGCAAGCAGTGAAGTTTGCTTTGGATATAGCGTGTGGAATGGCTTTCCTGCACACACTGGAGCCCATGATCCCTCGGCATTATCTCAACAGCAAGAGCATCATGGTGAGGAACTTAAAGCAGACATTTCCTGTTAATCTTGGTTTCTACAACTTTTTCCAGAGTGTCTATTCCTGTTCTACAAGAGAGCATGAAGATGTGTAGTTACGAGCATAGCTCTAGATTCATTTCCACAGACTTTAGATACTCAGGGTTAACCGGTGATTGCAAAATACAAGTTCAAGGTTTGTTTATTTGCTGTCATGGTGTGTGAAACTGATTCAGTGGAACTTGCCCTCCATAAATTTAGTCTCAGTGGATAGACCACTGTGAACAGGAACTGCCACAAACAGTCTCAGTTCTCTGTGAAGTTTCTGTGCATCCCGTCACTAGTTCAGAGTTTGACATTGTGGAGTAATGCAGTGAAAGTACATTCTTTGGTAGTGGTTTTTTTATTGCCTCTTAAAAGTTTTGGAGTAACAGACATCAATGGTCTGTAATGTCCAATGGAAAAGTCAAAATGTAAAGGTCACGATCAGTTTAAAGCACAATGGTCAAGTAAAGCCAAGCCCCAACCAAACGACTTCTCAAAATGCTAATAGCTGTACTGGTCACATTACATTACACTCCAGCAAAAACCTGAGCTTGTCCTAACTGACTGTTTCATGCTAACATCCTAATGAATCCGTTCTCATTGATTTATTGACATCAGATTGATGAAGACATGACAGCCAGGATAAGCATGGCAGATGTGAAGTTCTCCTTCCAGTGTCCCGGCAGGATGTACTCTCCCGCATGGGTGGCACCTGAAGGTACTGTTCCTTTCCTTCGCTCTCTGAATTCTTAATTTCAAACTTCAAGAAGATTTTACATTATCCACTTTATTTGTCTAAGGTATGATCACATTAGTGACATTTCTATGAATTTTCTCAGGCAAAAAAAGTTTCATTGTCTATTGTCAGTAGTGTAGCAAAAGTCGTGAAGCACAGCTCACACAAAAGTCACATTCAAACCAAGCAGCTTTCTGTCAGTCAACGCTGCAATTCTGCATGACCAGCTTGAACCCATTGTGAAATTTGCATTGGAGAATCTTTAGTTTTTGCCCAAAATATACAAACGCGTGGATTCCTTTTGAAATGACTGGATTTTACCTGTGGAAATTTGCAGAACAGAGGTAAATGTGACCGCACCTTAAACAGGACATTTTGATTCACTGATAGCTTAACATCTCGCTTCACGTCTCGTCTCAGCCCTGCAGAAGAAGCCAGAGGAGATTAACCGGCGCTCTGCAGATATGTGGAGTTTCGCTGTGTTGCTCTGGGAGCTCGTCACCAGAGAGGTGCCCTTCGCTGACCTCTCAAACATGGAGATTGGCATGAAGGTGAGACTATTCTATGACTTTGGAAAGCAAGAGC
The DNA here is from genome assembly GCF_001515625.1 of Sinocyclocheilus rhinocerous. Taxonomy (NCBI): domain Eukaryota; kingdom Metazoa; phylum Chordata; class Actinopteri; order Cypriniformes; family Cyprinidae; genus Sinocyclocheilus; species Sinocyclocheilus rhinocerous. The sequence goes on along the minus strand of NW_015655597.1, from coordinate 299,064 downwards.
CGAACCAAAAAGTTTTGGGGTGCTTGGGGCAAAAATGCCCCCAAAATAATATTGCTCCCCAAATTGAAGATACAGTGGCAAAAAAATGTCCCCGCAAAGTTAAACTAAAATTATTACGGCCGTCACCATTCTTGTGAGAGTGCTGAACTCAGTGAACTTGCAATGAACTCATTAAGCACTTCAGTCATGGGGAATATTCTTTGCTCGCTTTCTGAATAAAATTTATTCCCAAATTCGTTACTAAGATAACCAGTGTGAAGAGGTATATAATGAATTCTGTTAACCAACATTACTAATCATTATTACAATATCAAGGGCAGTAATTGACAATGATTTTTGTTATAATATTCCAACCTTTCACTGTTGCTATTCTGATTGGTTGATTGATTGAATGAATTGATTTATTTAAATATTTGACAAAAGTTCAAATGCACCAGGAAATCACTTTTAAGGGGCAACTATTGACTCTTAAAGGAATAGTTCATCCAAAATGAAAATTTACTGAAAATTTACTCTCCTTCAGGCCATTCAAAATGTTGATAAGTTTGTTTCTTCATTTGGAATAGAAATTTAACATTACATCACTTGCTCACCAGTGGCTCCTCAGCAGTGAATTCACAGCAGGAAAATTAATTTCTGACCCTGGCTATCCCTTCTATCTTCATTAGGTGGCACTAGAGGGACTGCGGCCCACCATCCCGCCGGGCATTTCGCCCCACATCTGCAAGCTAATGAAAATCTGCATGAACGAGGACCCTGCCAAGAGGCCCAAATTTGACATGATTGTGCCCATCCTTGAGAAGATGCAAGACAAATGAAATGGCCCTGCTGGACGACTCCCTCAAACACTGAGTTCACAGTATTGCCTTAAAATTCACCACTCACCAAAGTGCTCTATGCCACTGTAGCCCTCTGCTAAAGAAAAATGCTTTGTGGAAATGCTGTTGAACATTTTTAAAAGCCACGTTCTCATTATCGCCTATATTCTTATATGCAATCATTGAATAATGACATGTGTTTGTGCATATAAATGTTCATCAGTCCTTTTCTATAGCCATTAAACAGGAAGTGGTGGCCGCAACAGCCCTTGGACGCAGTGAATGTACAGTAAAATTAGTTTTCAAATCCACTCCCACATTTTATGCATCCTTTTGCTCATTTCACTCCGTTAAAAAGACATCACAGATCATTTCATCAGCTTAAAATCAAAATAATTAGCAAATGTGTATACAACAGCCATTGTTAGTATTTAAAGCATCGTGCCATTGTCTTTCACTGTGCGTTTTCTTTGGATTGTCCCTGAAAATAAAAGTTGATAGGCTCGAGTTTGCTTGAGATTTGTTTTAAAAAATAAAAAAAACGCTGCAATAATGCAATGGCTAATGCCAGTTTTATGCCTTATGCAAAAATTAACCAAAATATGAAGTGCCCATAATATCATGATTGTACTGTCTCTCTCATAGCAGGGAGATACATATTATAAAAACATGTGATGTTAGATGGCAAAGAGAATCTATAGGGACCGATTGTTAATTTCTAACAGGTACCATATGTTCAAAGGAAGAGCCATTTACACACGTCACATCAAATGCGAGAACTCGCTTGCCACATGCATGAGTCATGTCTCTTCTCCTTGCTCCAGAAATCTACATATTTACTTGATCCATACAAATGCATGATTGCTACGTCCTCTGTTGTTACTAACACTCCTCCTGCTCCTGTATTCTAATTTACATTACATGTTAAGCATGTTACGTCTGAGAGATTTTTATACTGTATACAAATGTTAGTGGTTTTTCATGGGCGATACATTAGGGAGCCCATGAGTGCCTTTATTTTTTTGCTTTTCTAAACACTACATCTATTTCCTTCTTTATTTTGCTTTTACTGTGTTCCTCTTTTCAGCTAGCCATTGTATAATAGGAAACCAAGAGACGAAAACAAGCATACTTGACATGCATAAATGTATCTTTTTTTATTTCAGTGTTTCTTTTTACGTTTTGAAAAGCAAACAGCGATGATAATGAAAAACAGACTGATTATCTAACTTATGCTCACTGTTTTCTGACCCTGTGAGGTTTTTAATGAAACTTTGTGGCTTTTCTTTATTCTTTATTTTTGAGATTTGGGCTGCTTATATTATATTCATGATAACTAAAGTTTACTAAAGGAAAATAAGAACAAATAAAATGTTTTGGCCATGCTAAATGCTTCAATCTGTGTCATAAAATAAATTATTGGGTTGTTGACATGAAATAATATCAAGCAATGCCAGCAGTGTGTTGCGATGTGATATGCTATAAGCTACTTCTAAATAAAGGGCTTTTTAATTTTGTTAATTTTTGTATAATTATTCAATGGAGTCATGAATAGCATTTTTATTTACCTGAACAATATATATGTGTGTCTATATCTATCTGACTACCTGTATATATATATATATTCGTATAAAAGTAAAATTTGAAAGTCATGTTTTTGGTTACGTCACATGACAAAATTTCATAACGATAGTTACACACGTTTTTTCAAATGGCAATATTTTTAAACAAAACCGCTTCACTTACAATATTTTAAAGCGTATGCCACCATTTTCAGTTTCAGTTCAGAAGAATTTCTCAGTCTTTTAAGAGGTTTTTGTTTTGCTTTTTCCATATACAATCTCTGAGCAGTCTATTTTTGAATAATTTAATAGAATAGACGGAGAATTATTGTACTAGATACTAATATATAAAAGATTATTTTAGTTTCATGTTTACAAAAGCGATTGGCCACGTGATTTGTCAGCTGCGTTGTCAGCATGTCACGTGATCCGTCAGCTGACGGTATATAAACTGGTCAGTCGCCCGGGACGTGTATTGTCATTTTATACAGTCTATGGTGTTGTCAAAACAGACAACTGACGGACTCCTCAAAACACAGATTAGTATTCACAACTGCCTTAAAAGACGCGGATTCGCGTTATTTTGATTCTTGTTTTATTTATACATACAGCCCAAGCGTAACACTACTTATATTTAAAGACGGTAAAGACTTCATGTTCTGCCGGGTGACTGATGACAGTTTACCACTGCAGTGTAGCTCATCACAAGTCCAGGATGAAGCGTCCAGTGTTCGGGGTCTGCGCTGTTTTCACAGTCTGGATTTTGTTTTCGGCGCCGTCGGGTTCCTCATACCCTCTTGAAGTAGGAACAGAATCGGCCAAGCTGACTTTCGTGGAGGAGTTTGGTCGGTTTCAGCTCGGGTTCAGCTGGCGCAACATGTCCTGCGCGGTGTGTAAAGCGATCTTCGCCACGGTTGACATCGCGCTGCTGGTGAGACAAACCTCTGGTTATTGTCCATTATAAATTCCCCTGGCTTTATGTTGTAATAAAAGTCGCCTTATTTGCTGTCATTTGCAAAAATGCTGTCATAGTAGACTGAAAAACTTTATATATGTATATATGTGTGTGTGTGTGTGTATGTA
>NW_015655597.1:281093-294838 GCF_001515625.1 Sinocyclocheilus rhinocerous | reverse complement strand
ATATATATATATATATATATATATATATATATATTAAAAGTTTATTATATATGTATTTGTATAATTTTTATGTACATTTATTTACTAATATATTTACAATTTTTATTTTCTTTTATAATTATTCATATTTTTATGCTTTAACCTAAACCTTTATTAACAGAGTGACTCAAACATGGAGCGTGTGGCACATGCTTTGGGAGAGGCCTGTGTTCGTCTGCATCTGGCCGAGCCGCAAGTATGCCGAGAAATCACTGAGCTCTTCCGAGATGATTTCATCCGTGCGCTCCAAGAGTCCTTCCTCTGGCCCTCAGAGGCTTGTGCTCTACTGGTTGGACCTACCTGTGGCCATTTTGATATTTATGCCCACTGGAATGTGTCTCTCCCACGGATCCCCAAACCCCCAGTTAAACCGCCCACTCCTCCCAAACCGGGTTCTCCACAGAGCAGAATCCTCTTCCTCACGGATATCCACTGGGATGCGCAGTACGCTGAGGGCAGTCTTGTGGACTGTAAGATGCCACTGTGCTGTCGGAATGACTCTGGAAGGGCCAGTTGGAAGCACACTGGAGCCGGATACTGGGGCACGTATGGCGAGTGTGACCTGCCTCTGCGCACAGTAGAGAACCTTCTCCAAAACGTAGCCAAATCTGGCCCGTGGGATTGGGTGTACTGGACAGGAGACATTCCAGCACACAACGTCTGGTCTCAGACCCGGGCACAGCAGCTGAACGAGCTTGTCACCATCACTAGACTCATACACAAACACCTGGGGCCTAATGTAACCGTTTACCCAGCGGTTGGGAATCACGAGAGCACACCAGTGAATAGTTTCCCACCTCCGTTTGTACATGGCAATCGGTCGTCCCACTGGCTTTATGACACAATGGCAGAGGAGTGGGCATCCTGGCTGCCAGAGGAAGCCTTGGAGACGATACGGTAAAGTACTGATGGAAAAGACTTTATAAAGACTATATTATTTTTCTTAATGTTATTTATTATTATTATTATTATTTGTATTGTTATTTAATCATGTGGCTGTTTGATATGTATGCCCCTGGAATGTATCTTATTTAATAATAAAAATAATAAATTATTTATTTATTTTATTCCTATACATAATCATGTGGCCATTTTTTATATTTTGACCCCTTGGAATGTATCTTATTAAATTATTATTATTATTACCATTTAATTATTTTTTATTATTTTTATTTGTAATATAATATAATGTGGCTATTTAGATATTTGTCCCCTTTAACACATCTTATATTATTATTATTATTATTATTATTGTGGTTATTTTTTAACTATTTTATTATTACTACTATCATTATTATTATCAACATACACATTTATTTTATTTATTTATATGTATGTGTTTTGTCTTCTCTAGGCATGGAGGGTTTTACACAGTGGAAGTTCAGCGTGGTTTGAGGGTGGTGTCTTTGAACATGAACTTCTGTGCACGAGAGAACTACTGGCTGATGGTGAACTCCACAGACCCGGCGGATCAGCTACAGTGGCTCATTCGCATACTACAAGAGTCAGAGAACAAGGGAGAGAAGGTACAAGAAATTTACAGAAAGAAACCAGAAAACATCTTATTTTGTATTAAGAGCACAGGAAACCAAAAAGATGTTGAAGCCGTTTGCTTGCTGCAGCAATTTAACAAGTTGCAGCGTTAGTGTTTGTGGGTTAGGGGGTGTTTAAACATCCAGGCAACTGATCTCGAGTCAGACCAGCTTGAAGCGGATGTGTGACTGTTGGTTTTTGTGCAGTTTCGATTTTTAACTTGCAATTTTGCTGTTGCACATATGTTTGTATTTGGGCATTTGATATTAGATGCCAATGATCCTTCTACTACTAAATGTTACTCCAATTATGTTGTAAGAGGGACCACAACTTTTTTTTTTTTTTTTTTTTCTTTTCATTTTCAAAACAAAACCAAAAATCTTGGTTTATCTTGAATATCTTAAATTTTAGTTTGCGTTTTTTTTTTTTTTTTGGTGGGGTGGGTAGTTTAGGTTTGTTTAATAACCAGATCTAAGCAAAGCTCTGTCTGTCTCCGCTGGTCTCTCAGGTCCACATCATCGGTCACATCCCCCCGGGACTCTGCCTGAGCAGCTGGAGTTGGAATTACTATCATATAGTGAACAGGTCAGTCACTTTTCTGTGAACACATAGGATGGCCCGTCCTGCTGTACACAAGAGTTCACTTTCATCTGTTGTAACCCGTGGCTGAATCAGCACAGCTGCGTGACTGCAGCTTAAAGGGTTATAACAGTGTCTTTTATGATCACAAGTTTCATAGTGTTGTAAAAATGGGTCATGTTGACTCTAACTGCCTGGTTTTGAGATAATTGTATTTATTTGCCATATGTATCTGGAGGTGTATGTAATGCAGTGGTTAATGGTTCACTTTAGCAATCAGTCTGGTTCCTTCCTCTATAATTCTCTTTCATATTCCAGATATGAAAGCACCATAACTGGTCAGTTTTTCGGACACACACATGTCGATGAGTTTCAGATGTTCTATGATGAAGATACATTGACACGTCCACTAAGTGTGGCTTTCATTGCCCCAAGTGTGACCACTTACGTCAACCTGAACCCAGGTACTCACTAAACCATATTAGTTGATGTATATTTTATTTTTATTTTTTTTCCTTTTTTTTTTCATTGTAAAATCAATTATTATTTTGATTTTATTTTTTATTTTACTACTTTTTATTTTTTATTTATTTAGAGGAAAGTAATACTAATTAATCAAAAGTGACCGTTATTATAAAAAAGTTTTTAAAATACTTTTCTTTTGAACTTTCTATTCATAAAATAATCATTAATTGTATAGTGCTTTCTACACTATTTTTTTTAATCAGTTTATTTTATTACGGAGTTTTTTTACTTTTGCATATTGTTATTTTTAGTTTTTTTTTTATTATTTTAGCATTGCTTTATTTTATGTAGTTTTTACATTTCATTTTAGCGTTTAATTATATTTATTTTTTAGCATATAGTTATTTTTATTTTAGCATTTAGTTAGTCCCACAAAATGATGGCTTATTGCTGTAATATGCTTTTATGGTCAGGATATCGCGTGTATTACGTGGATGGAAACTACCCAGGCAGCAGTTGGATGGTTTTGGATCACGAGACTTTTATTCTTAACCTGACTCTTGCCAACAACCTGCCCTCAAAGCCTGACCCCAACCCATCATGGACCTTACTGTACCGCGCGTCTAAGGCCTACGGTTTGTCCACACTCTTCCCTTCAGACATGGACGCTTTGATCAAAGTCATGAAGAATGATGACCATGTCTTCCAGCGCTTCTGGTACCTCTTTCATAAAGGCCACGTCTCAAAGCCCTGCACAGACACTTGCAAGACGTCACTAATCTGCTTCCTGCACAGTGGCCGATACGACCTTCTAACGCATTGTGAAGTGCTACACGGAGATAAACACTCTGTTAGGAAGACGATGTGTTGAGAAAATATGAAACTTGCCATAGAGGTCTAATGGGTTTAATACCACGCCGACGTCACAGACTCTTGATTCATTTAGCACTTTCATTTGAACTTCTTTTTGTAGCATTTGTTACATTTGTCCTTGAGATCATCAAAAGCTGACTTGCTATGGACAACGTTGGTATTAAAAGCCTTAAGGCATCTAGTCAAGATAGGGTTAAAAACTCGGCAGTTCTTGTGAAGATGTGTAATTTAGAGCAGAGAACCAAAGTAAAGTATAACTGGTTGAAAGTGGAACAGGTAGTGACTTCACTGAATCATGTGGTGTGTTAGTGCCTCATAAAAACCACAGCTGCTCAAATGTCTCAGTCCTCATTCTCAGTTATGTTGTTGGGTGTGTTTTGCGTCACTTTAGAAGTGTTTTGTGTTATCATTTCCTGCATTGACCTGTAGTTTGCACACTGGAGTCTGTTGAAGGCCAGTTATAAAAGATAATGGTTTATTATCGTACACAATTGATTTAATTGGTAAAAATCATGATTTTTAATTTTTTTTCTCTGTGAACTGTCACACTTTCTGAAAATGGGTTTGTAATTATAGTGGGATTTTATGAATGTTGAATGGATTGTCTGAAGGTCTTTATTAAATAAAGAAATATTTTGCAAGGTGATTTGTTTGTAGATTTAAGTCATGTACAGTACTGTTCAAATGTTTGTGATTGATTATATTTTTGTTGAAAAAGCAAATTTGAGCAGCTATGCATTAAATGAATCAAAAGTGACAGTTATCACAAATTTCTGTTAAAAATAAATGCTGTTCCTTTAAACTTTCAATACATATCATTTTCAAAAAATGTATTGCCGTTTCCACAAAACTAAGCAGTCACTGTTTTCAACATTGATAAAAATGAGAAATGATTAGGTACCAAATCATATCAGAATGATTTCTGAAGGCTCATGTGACTCAAAAGATTGGTGTAATGATGCTGAAAATTCAGCTTTGCGTCACAGGAATAAATTACATTTTCAAATATATTCAAATATAAAACAGTTTTGTAGTTATTTAATATTGCCATTTTTACTGTATTTTTATCAAATAAACACCGCGTTTGTGAGCATGATATATCTATTGAAAATATTTAAAGATACATATTTATCTAAATTTTTAAATGTGTATTTAAATGATTCTCATTATTTCGTATTAATTAAACCCAACTGCAATAAGTGGTTTAAGATATGGCATTCAAATTCTAACTACAGTCTGTTGAAACCGTAAAATGGGCAAGTCTCGTGACTCGTGCTGTTACTCTAAATATTCTAAATCGTTCAATACTTAAAACGTGTAAAATGTGAGGCAGTGCAGGACAGAACCACTAGGAGTCATCATAGATCATACCTGATGACAGCATGTACTCAGGAAATATTTAAACACATATTTTTCATGTGAGCAGGTGTTTGATATGTAAATACTTTCGTTCTGTATAATTTCCTTCACAGAATCATTTTAACTGCTGCCAAAGGTAAATAGAAGCGGAGTACAACTACCAAAAACTAAAGTACTGAAAATTTCCAATACATTTTTTCACATAAAAAGACAACCAAGGAAATACAATGTAATGAAAACATTTTTACCAAAAAAAAAAAAAACACATTCAGATCTTATATATCTGTAGGTTTATCTGGAGTGTTTACATTGGCTTCAGTTTGCAGCTCATCATAAGTATGCCTCAAGAGACACATCTACTTATAAGAAAGGACTAAATTGGTAAACATCATCCACTGTCAGAAAATTTTCTCCTCAAGGGTCTGTGAAAGACAACGTCACTCCAAAGTCTTCCTTGTATATGTCCCAGGTCTTAGATTTGTGTGGATTGTCCAGCTCCTCCCTCGAAAGATACAGTCTATGACACAAACAACAACACAAAGATTTCAGCTCTCCAAAGAAAGAAAAAAAAAAACGTCCAAAACTACTGACAAAAAATCCCACCTGTTGTTCTCAACAAAAGAGGTGTTAAACCAGAAATAGAAAGGACAGTCCTCGTAACCCTTTGGCAAACCCTGGACAGAGAGAAAAAAGGAGTTCAAGCAACAGTGAACCTCATTTAAACGTTCTGCTGACAACACTTCATCAAATATATGAGTCAATTAAATACTAATAGTGGAGACTTACAGCACTGGACTCAAACATGACCTTCACATCTCCAGTCACAACAGGCCCTTCCTGTAAACTGATGATCACGGCATTGTTACCAGTGTCAGGAAACACCTGGAGAAAAAAAAACACGACAGGACGTTCAGGAATGTAGCTACATAGTATTGTGCTTAGATAAGTGTTTAGTACGCTTAAAGTTGCTTGCTTTGCCCTTTTTTATATAGAACATAGAGAAATGTGTTAAACCTGACAATCATGACTAGCTTTAGATACTTACCGCACAGTTCTGCTGTTTGGCACAAACACACTGGAAGGCAAGCTCTCGCTTCACTATGATCTTCACCTTCAGGTCGCTCCCGTTACCCTTCCCTACACCTGAACAACAACCACAGCCATGGGAAAAGTACACTGCTTCTATACAATCTACCATAGTTTTTCCTTTGTTTACTTAAAGTAAAATTTAATACCTAAATATTAAGTTGTATGAAAATACATTTTAATATTGAATATATCATTCAATATGAATATTTGCAATATATTATTTCACATTCAACTCTTCATTCACATACATATATATATATATATATTACTTTTTTATTTTCAATATATAAACATTTTATTTCACATATTTCACATGTTTAAATGAATACGTTTTATAAGTAATATATTTATAATAACAGTATTAATAATAATTGACTACAGGCTTGGTTTCACCTGCGATGGAGTGGATTCGAATGCTCTTTATTTTCAGGCTCTTCTGAGGTGGCAGCTGAAGGTTGTATTGGTTCTTCATGGTCTCATAATAACTGACGTACCTACTCTGCAAGTGCAAAACAAACAGAACATTTATCAGTTAAAAAAAGGACTATATACATTCACTGGTTACTGTTGGCTTCATGGCTTCCAATCCAGTGTCACACACCTGTGAGGGAGTTTCAACACCCTGGAACTTTGAGCTCATACTTTTATCAGTCCGTCTCTCCCCAAAGTAGTCCAAACTCTCCTGTAAGATGGTTTTTTAAGAACATTTGAACACAATCCTGGATGAGAAGGATTAAATAAATGTAAACATGGATGAGCAGGCTGTACCTGTGCGCTCTCAAACTGGTCGCTGTCGATGAGCCACGTGCACACCATAGTCCCAGTCCGCCCTATTGAACAAAACCCAAACTGTTAAACACTTCAGACAGACTGCATTCACAAACAACACTGAAATCCCATCAAACAACAGACCTTTTCCTCCTTTGCAATGGATGGCGATTACATTCCTGGAGTCTGCCGCCATCCACTCCCTAACACAGGCCGTGTACCGCAGCATATCTCTGACAGCATTACCAACAGACAGAGCTTCAATCACGCCTCAAAGATGACAACATGCTTGCTAAGAAATACACTTCTGCAACATGTTTTGATGTTCAGTTGTGCTGGCAGCACACTTACTCGAGTGACGGCACGTTATGGTCATCTATCATAATACGCTCCACTCTATAGTGAAAGAACTTTGGATCGTAACCCTTCTCACCTGAAACAAGACGTCAGATTAGCCACCATCTTTATCATGCCTTTTAGAAATTATGAGACTGTAGAAATGATCTTTACTAGCAATTAAGGCAAAATTATCTGATCACAATCATGAAGAAAATCGTCTACTCACTACAGAGATTAAACACCTTGTAGTGATCCACATGCTTGGTGTCCAGGAATCTAGCGACCTCCTGAAATGTGTCATTTATATTCTGATCATACAATGAACAATTCAAATATCTAAACTACTTTACATGCAATTCAAATCTTCTTAAACGTTTGAGTCATGCTGGTGTCTTACTCTGATAGGGTTCCTATAGAGTGCCTGCTTCCCAGAAGATGGAAAAGACATGGCAATGACTCTTTCTGAAGAGAAAGAAGACCAATGATGAATCACTTTGGTTTGCAAATTAATTCATTTTGATGTCGTTTATAATGGTTCGTGTGAATTTAAAAAGGTACATCTGATGCTAAATAAAAGACAAAAAAACATGAAGATTAAATGAAAGGGCTATACAAAAAAAAGACAATAACAAAAAGCAACCAAACCTGTGACATAAGTGAGGTCCAGATCAAATCCATCTTTTTGGTACCGCCTTTTGTTCTCGGACACCTGTGAGAATTATGAAAGTTTATTTATATAGTACATTTCATACGAGAAAAATTGCTTTACGTGAGAGTGAGAAATGTAAAAATAATTTAAGAACATATAAACAAAGACAAGAAAAAGACTAAACAGAAGACTAAAAACTAAATGAGGAAAATAAATGTAATTTAAAAATGGAATGAAAAGTACACTACCAGTCAAAAATCTGGAATAATTAATTTTGTATATATATTTTTAAATAATATTTCATAATATTGCTGGTTTTACTGTATTTTTTCATCAAAAATGCACCCTTGGTGAGCATATACATCTTATGACATTGAAACAGATTTTTAAAAAGCAGTGCAAATCAAATAGAAATCACACTCATTGGCTAAAGAGACACAATCACAGTTATTATAATGACCACACCACAAAATGAGACAAACAACAGTTTCTTGGTGTCACTCACCATTCTCCTGGTGACCTTTTCAAGCTCTTTCTTCTGAGAGGCCAGTCTGAAGATACGTACCAGAATCAATATCCTCAGAGATCTCAGGAAAGTGACCACTCTGCAAACACACCATATTAATGTCGTTATACTAATATAATATTGGGTGAAATGTGAGCATGTTCTGTTAAATCTGCTGTATACCTGGGAATCAGGCTGGCTCCGGAGAGATCGGAGAATGCGTAGATCATGGTGACCACCAGGGTAACAACCACAATACAAGCATCTATTATATTCAGCTTTGAGCTGAAATACACCTTGAATCTGAGAAAGATGATGATTGAAGAATGGTTTATCAGAGATTGCTAAGGAATAGATCCTGAATGTGTAAAATAATACCTTTGCACCAGGTTTTGATAACGCTTATACTGTACATAATCATATTGCAGAGCTTGTTTGCCATTTAACTTATTTTTGTGCTTGAGTTCTAGGAAACTAGTCCAGAGTGATAAAAACTTATTTGGGGAAAAACAAACCGGAAATGTGTTTCCTGCAGATCATTTCCTATCATGAGCAACTCATCATGTGAATCAAGCACTACAGCACTATTGGTTACCGTCAGTCTAAAGCATTTTGTAAATGACGTTTGAATTAAAGGGGTCATATGATGCTTTTTTAAAGATCATTATTTTGTGTATTTGGTGTAACAGAATATGTTGACATGCTTTAATGTTCAAAAAACACATTATTTTTCAAATACTGTACATTATTGTAGGTCCTATATGCCCCGCCTCTCTCAAACGCTTCGTTTTCTACAAAGTCCCCTCCTTTGACAAGCGCAGTCCGCTCTGATTGGCCAGCTGACCCAGTGCACTGTGATTGGCCGAACACCACAAGCACACGTCGTAAATGTAACGATAAAGAATATCTCTTTGGTTTTGAGACTTTAGTCTTTGCAACTTCAGGGATCTTATCTATGCACAATCAGCTTGTAACACTCCAAAGAGAAAGGAAAACTTGAAATCGCATCATATGACCCCTTTAAGTGATGCAAGAGGAAAGATGAAATTTGCAAAATTAGTTTTAAAAACTACTAACCCTTCCACATATACACGGAGCAGCACATCAATGAGGAAAAAGAAGGAGATGACAAGAGAAATGGCCTCTAGTGCACTTCTAACATCACCACTATCGTTGGAAAGGGACAAGTCCACAATGACCAGAACAATATCTACAATGATCAGTACAAGGCCAAAAACACTGCAAATAAGAAGAGAAGCAGCCTATAATAATAATAATAATAATAATAATTAGCAAGCACTCGTCGGAAATGTAATGCCCCTTACCATAATCATGAGCTTCATCTTTCAAAATAAATATAAAGACAGAGCCTGAAAGGGGAACAGAGTCGTGTGACAGACACAGTGATGAAGCTGGTATGTGTTTGCAGTACACAAGCCACGGTTATGACAGCTGCCTCCACTGTGATGTGACCCTGTCTCTCTTTCCCTCTCTCTCACACACACGAGCGCGCGCGCGCGCACACACACACGATGCTCAAAACTCCGCATTTGAACAGTCAATAGCAAATACTTAAAACTAATAACAAAACAGTAGCTGATTCAGAAGCCAGCCGATACCGATACCAGTATCGGTATCGGTGCATCCCTAATAATAATAATAAAAAAAGTCTAAAATCGATTTTTGGAAAAACAGTAAAAGATCACAAACACTTTTATTGGATTTTATAGGTCCTGGGAGCCTCTTTATGTGACATTCTGAAATGAAATGATCCCACTCACCGAAAACCAAAAGACATCACAAAAGGAGCTATAGTTTTCTGGACACGACTGCAAAACAAACCAGATACAGAAAAAGGCATAAGAAAATTAATCTCAAAATATCCCAATGTCAACAAATTATAAACTTACTTACTGGTACATGGTGTCTGGATCCTCAGTCTCTTCCTTTCCATCATCAATCCGCACCTCTGCCTCCTCTTTCACTCCATTACTGCTCCAACATAGATACATAGATAAAAGATACAACATAACATTGCATCATTCTAGAAATGTTAAGCTTACAAAACGTCAGACATTCGAGTCATTTGTTTAACACACCATGTAATTCTGCTGGGAATAGTGCTGAATTACTCAAAGTCGGGGGAGTAAAGGTCATGATGCTGGTGAACTGTTAGTAACTTTAATTGAATGCTTTTCACTTACCTATTAACTTCCTTGGAATCTAATCCAGGGTTAAAATGCACCGATGTCATTTTTACAGTAAAGTTTATACTTTTTTCTCTCTCTGAAAAATAATAATAATAAATAAATAAAAATAAACTGCAGTTGATTTAAAGATAGCATATCTACTCTTATATTTTATATATAAATGATAGTTTGCCAAATACAGACAGATGCTGCACTCTTACAAACGCTTACAAATTAATCAATAAATCGTACAAACACTTACATATTAGTCAATAAATGAGTTATCAATCAAACAACATTGAAAAATTAAGCAGAATTATGTCTAACAAACCCGAACATGACAAAAGATGTACTTACTTTAGACTAATAAATCCTCAGAGGGTTCAAATTCAAGGTTTCAGAGAAGGATTAAAATATATTCTGATTAATATCCCATGGATTACTAATCCCAAAAGTTGTCTGCCCCAGAAAGTTTTGAATCAAGCCCTACATTAAATATCTGCAGAAAGAAATATAACAAGCAATTATTTGTTTGTTTCAGTCTGAACAAGATCATAGCAAAAGAACGCCAGCTTTAGGGAAACCGATACAAACCAGACAGAAAGCGCATCCGGGAAAACTGTTTTCCTTCCCTTTGCTTGACTCGCAGCTTTTCTGCTCTCCGAACAGTCACATAGCCTATTCCTCAAACAGTCTTTCTGTGTCATGTCTCCATGATTGTCTTTACAAGCGGTGACTGTCCCGTGATTTTTTGTGATAACAAAGGAAGGAGGTTCAAAGGTTAGCTGTAGTTTTCTTATGTCTACCATCCCACAACCACATTAACACACACCGCCCCTTTTCTTCACTCCTGACCTGCTGCAGACGTAGCGGTTTTTAACTTCCTCATGCACACAAAATCAGGAGGATGGGCGAATGGGAACGGTGATAACAACGCGAAAGCGTCCCTTAAATACAACTTCGTAGTGTTAATAAAATATGGTTTTATTTAAAGTGCGTGTGCGCGCGCAAACGCGTGAGTCAAGTTTATTTTTTCTGTTTTCTTGGGGGCCAGATCCTCCAACACCTCAGTAATTATAAATCCTTGTGGGGACCTTTTTGTGAAAACAGCTTCATAAATGGACGAAGTAATGATTTGAATAAAATCAAAAGGTGAAAAAATGAAACGCAAATTGAAAAATGCTTTACTTAATTTCCTCACGCCTTTCCAAACACGTAAGCCTAAATGACTTTATTTTCTGTGTAGACCACAAATATAGAAACGTTAAATGTAAAGACCAAAAGCAAAATAAGCATCCTATGCTAAGTATTCAATAGGGATGGCGTACTACTTTGCTCATAATATTAAAGGTTTTGTGTGGAACAGAAATTCCACATAAATTATAAAGAAAACAACAATTTTAGGTTGTTGCTTCTGGTATGTGTGGAATGGGGGAAGATGAAGCATCTTTCTGACCTAGTGGACAGACTAGTGTGGACCATGCGGAACCAGCAGTGGCTATAAATATTGGAAATATAAAGAGAATTCTGTATAAATTTATATTTAATAAACCTTTATTGATATTTTTAAAATATATATGCCTGCATTGCTTATTTTACTTACATTAACATTTTTAAATAGTTGCATTTCTAAACATTACAATGTTTAATGCAAATTAAATGGAAGCCTATGTTTGCTACATTTTATGTGTTTTTATTCTTGGACAAAATTAACACATTTTTCAATTTTCATGTAAAGAATATTAGATGGTCATGTCACAGCTGGTATTTATCTTGGTGTTTCATGCTCTCACATTTGATCAAATATCAGTAAGCTTGACCAGAATTTCTACAGTATCTAGACATTACATAGGAAAAGAGCCAAAAACTATGAGGTTCCATTTGTGTCAAAAATGAGTCGACTGCTTTGTACTATACATTTGTTTTTGTCTACAGTCATTGCCTACCTGTTCAGGTAAATCAGTATATGTAGGCGTGTATGTTGTCTGTTGATGTCGTCTTAATCTGTCGTCCTGCTTGCTTTTTCTCTGTCGTTTAATTACTGTCATCCTTATTGTCATTTTGTTCTGTCGTCCTGTCATCTTATTCTGTCATCTTAACTGTCGTCCTGTTCTGTCGTCCTAACTGTCATCTTGTTCTGTCTTCCTAACTGTCATCTTGTTCTGTCGTCCTAACTGTCATCTTATTCTGTCATCCTTACTGTCATCTTTACTGTCGTCCTAACTGTCATCTTATTCTGTCGTCCTAACTGTCGTCTTTACTGTCGTCTTGTTCTGTCGTCCTAACTGTCATCTTATTCTGTCATCCTTACTGTCGTCCTTGTTCTGTGGTCCTAACTGTTGTCGTTACTGTCGTCCTAATGGTCATCTTGTTCTGTCGTCCTAACTGTCGTCTTTACTGTCGTCCTTACTGTCGTCTTGTTCTGTCGTCCTAACAGTCATCTTGTTCTGTCTTCCTAACTGTCGTCTTTACTGTCGTCCTAATAGTCATCTTATTCTGTCGTTCTTAATGTCGTCTTGTTCTGTCATCATAACCTTCATCAGCGCTGTAAAGTTAGTTTCACATTTCATATTCGACTAGGCTGCTTTAGGAACCGTCTGCAAATTCACCTCACAGTACAAAACGAAGTACATATTGGAAAATCTCACCTGTAGTAAGTCAGTCTTGTAACTAAGAGTGTACTACAACCTTTGGAACATAAACAAACCCTTTTGATACATTACAGTAATTTTTTTCTAAAAACATATTGGTGTACTGCACAAACAGTAAAGGAGATATTGGCAAAATATCACCTGTAGTAAGCCAGTCTCATAACTAGGAATGTACTACAACCTTTGGAACATGAAAAAAACCTATTGGTAAATTACTGTAATGTATCAAAAGGGTTTGTTTATGTTCCAAAGGTTGTAGTATATACCTAGTTACAAAACTTATGAGTTTGCCAATATCTCCCTTACTGTATGTACAGTACACAATTATTTTCATAAAAATGACTGTAGTATAACCTTTGGAACATGAAAAAAACCTATTGGTAAATTACTGTAATGTATCAAAAGGGTTTGTTTATGTTCCAAAGGTTGTAGTATATACCTAGTTACAAAACTTATGAGTTTGCCAATATCTCCCTTACTGTATGTACAGTACACAATTATTTTCATAAAAATGACTGTAGTATAACCTTTGGAACATGAAAAAAACCTATTGGTAAATTACTGTAATTTTTTCATGAAAAAAATGTGCACTGTACATACAGTAAGGGAGATATTGGCAAACTCTCACCTGGAGTAAGTCAGTCTTGTAAATAAGAATGTATTACAAGTATTAGAACATGAACAAACCCTTTTGGTAAATTACAGTA